>NC_056744.1:1081068124-1081355624 GCF_019279795.1 Protopterus annectens | reverse complement strand
TTTAGCTCATGGGAAAAATGTCCACAAATCTGCAACTATTTATGTATGGTGTGTACAGATAAACGTGTAGAAAATGAAAATGTTGTTTCAGTTATTGACAGCGGAGAAATGCTCATTTCAATGTAGCTCCTGGGAATAAATGGGCTTCATGTCTGTTTTGAAAGGTTCTCTCAATGTCTAAATGATTAAAATCTTAATACTAAGAAAAATGTTTGTACCTTAAAGGTAGAATATGTCTGTTTTGAATTGAAGGTATGGGTTTAGATATCAAATTATAACATTTCTACTTTCCTTGCCTTGTTAGGAAACAAAAAGGAAACAAAAAAACACTGATTGTCCATGTATTGCAAAGAGGATGATGCCTTTACAATATACCAAAACAGGTATCTTTCAGAATTGTGATGAACAGTGAAGACATGAAATACTGACTGCATAAATTATATAGATGTTTTAGTTAAAAAAAAAAAGAAATGCATTTCAAAT
The DNA here is from genome assembly GCF_019279795.1 of Protopterus annectens. Taxonomy (NCBI): domain Eukaryota; kingdom Metazoa; phylum Chordata; order Ceratodontiformes; family Protopteridae; genus Protopterus; species Protopterus annectens. The sequence continues at coordinate 1,081,355,141 of NC_056744.1, read as the reverse complement.
ACTATATGCATTTTGTTTAACAAAGTGCCTTTCCTCATCCTGGCAGGATAAAACACATCATACAGCAAAAAAAAAAAAAAAAAAAAAAAAAAAAAAGTTCAGATTTTCTAAGACAGAGAATCTATTCCTAAGTATATATACTGATTTAGCTTTGTCTGTGCTTTCTGTAGATGAAAGTCTAGGAAAGTAAAATATGTATTTCTGGATATGTATCTGTTACAGTGTAGCTACAAACCAAGTTATCTATTTTGTAGATGCCTGAATGTGTGTAATAGTATGGGTATGTGTCTATGTACATGCATTTGTGTGTACATGTGTGTGTGTGTGTGTGTGTGTGTGTGTGTGTGTGTGTGTGTGTGTGTGTGTGTGTGCACGTGCGTGTGCTCGAGTGCATGTCACGTGTACCATTATGGGTTATCTGGGATGCAAAAGGTGACAGATACACAGATTTAATGTAGATAAAAACAGATAATTTGGTACATTCACCACAGGTTAAAGCTATCACACAAAGAAGACATTTTTCAGGCTTGAGGATTAACAAAGCTTACTCTGCATCAATCTTTTTTCCAACACAATGACCTTAATACAAAGCATAAGTAGTAGACATTTTGAAGCTATTTATTATTCATTTTGTATTCTGAGGACTTCTTGTTTGTGTAGTTTGTAAATTTTCTTTTTTTACGTGTACACACTGTCACACTTCGTACATCTCAAAAATTTCTCAGTTCTATAACTTTTTCATTAGAGCGCTGCTGTATGATACTCTTGCTGGGGTTCATTCTCGGTGTACTACAAATATGGTTTACAAATGCAGCAGCATAACAAAGCACATTTGTGTTGCATATTGCAGTTTAATTCTTTCAATTACAGCACAGACTGATCTTCCAGGAATGACACGTTACTGTTAGTATGTATAGGCCCACAGAAAAAAATGCCAGATCGGTCAGTAAGTCCGTGATGACAAATCAACGCTAAACTGTTTAGCATTCAGAAGAGCCCTCGTGTAATGATTTACTCTTAACATCTTTCATTTGCTCAGGGGCCTGGCCTAACTGATGCACAGAGTACCATCACCTGCCATGCTGGTGGACTTTTTAACAGAAAGATGAAATGCTCTTGCCATGACTTCACATGCTGGAAAATGAGAGGCCAAGAAAGTGGTGGCAGGCAGTGACTGCTTGGGCCCTCCTGCTCTATCCAATACTATACCACATTGAATAAATTGTAATCTACAAGAATTTAACTTATTCATCCTCTTCTTTAATATAGGTTCAAGTCTGTCCCATGTCCTCTTGAATTTTTTTCATTATTGCTAAATCCACCATCTTTCATGGAAACTATTCCAAGTATTCATAACATTCAGAGAAAAACATATTTCTAGACATTCACCTGAATTGTCTTGCCTGTGTTTTCACATCAGGCTACCTTCTTTGCATTCATTACCTTCTCCACAAGATGCTGTCCTCCTGAACTTTAATTATTCTGTTTCTATTTGAATATCTACAGCATGTTTCCTTTCCCTTATTTTCCTTAGTTACGCACATGCTTAATTTGATTAATCTCTGATCATAAGACTTCTGGCTGAGAGTTTGTACTACCCTGATTTTCAGTTCATCATGCATGTTCTCACAGAGACAAAACTCCCAGAACTGCACATTGTACTTAAGATGTGGTTTCTCCCAAGGTGGCTGCATAAAATTGAATCCTTTCTGCCCGAGTTGTAGCATGACAATTAACACAATGGAATTAAAGTTCTAGTATCTTCAATCACCTCACGCATTCATTCTGATGACTAGGTGGTGAGGCTGGAAAGCAGGTGGGTACAGTATCATAGGCAGACACCCTGTTTTTGTTTCAACAATTCCCTTAGAAATGACATCATATATGTAAACGCTTAAGAAAACCAGCACGTGAAAAGGATTAATTGCCCCATCAAAACATTCAGGTATGATACAGATGTTAGTGACTCTATCCCCTGGTTTCTCTTAGGTGTCATTCAAAAGGGAGGGTGTGAAAAGGGCAAATACATTCTCTTTCACTGGCCTGTATTAGCTCTCTGAGGTACTTTCTGAACTTGGAAGTGGTAGCTAGTAAAGAATATAATTCTAAAATAAATTTAATACCGCAATATAGTCATCTGTTGCATCAGATCATATATAATTTTGCTTTCAGAGGGATAGCTTTCTTTTTGTTATTATTTGCTGGACTTTCTTCTGGATAAATATTTGTCAATAATTAAGAATTTATCAAATAATTGATATTGAGACTTTTTAAAATGTTTGATTGCCATTGCAACTGAATGTTGTTGTGGCAATGGTAGAACTTATTATGTTCATAGTTTCATAGGTATTTAGTAGGCTAACGACCACAAGTAGGGTTGCCAACTTTACATGTAAAAAATTATGGACATGCACATGAAAGCAAAATGCATGCAGAATAGAAATGTGCAATCACTTCCCCTCAAGGAGATTGTTGTACAATATGACTGTGCTCAATCAAACATATTCTTGTGTTCTTCAGTGGCAGTGATAGTGTCCCATAATTCTGGACAAGTTGGCAACCCTAAGGGCCTTTTTAAGCATAGCCATGCATCCCAAATCTCTGACAAGTTCTGGTACCTTTGATAAGTGTAAGCATGGGTTGGGAGATGAAATATTTACAAGCTAGAGCCTTGGAGATGATCCATTTACAGGTTGCCTGTGTCAATTAGAGATATAGGTGCCAAACCAGGGATGAATTTCCTGTTCCCCATCCAATTGTCCAGGTTGCACTTGATTTAAGAAAAAGTATTGTGAGAAACTGAGAGGTTCAGATTGTGCAGAAGGGTTTGTTCTGTGCCTCTGCAACACAGACTATATGGCAAGGTCTATGGTACTAAAAAAGGCCCAGAACGAACCAAAGCAGAAATGGACAACAAAGTGATTATCATAGCAGTTAGGAGACTGTAGTAAACCAATTGTGTCTTACAAGAGCAGGCCACTTGAAATGCAGTTTGGTTTATACACTAGAATGAGCACATTTTAAGATGTGCACACTTCATACTGCATTTCTCATTATCTTTACTTTAATATTTTTGTCCATCACTTGCTTTTCATAAGTAATAACAGGTATCTCGAGGTACCACACCCTCAGTGCCAAGTTCCTCAAACTGAGACACTGATAGATACCAAAACATGTATCAATACTTGAAAAAGCTAAACAAAACAAAAAAAGTTACCCCCTTAAAACTACTAGCAAAAAAAGCTGAATGTGCTTTTTCAACCTTCTGCCGTTCCTACCCTCATTCATTATTAATAATAGGGGACTCAGTCCCCCAGTTTTCAGCTTTGAAGCACAGGACACTATTGGCTATTCTGCTTTTGTCAAATTCAGGCATGAAGAAATCTTTTCTCACATCTTTTCAAATTCACAAAATAAAAAACATTGCCTATCATTAACTTCTTCCATTCAATTCCTGTCTACAGTTTTACCACCTGACAACCCCAGAGTCCTGTTTGGTACCTGAAGCTGTAAGATCCCTTCCATTACTGAATTAGGAGCGTCACTCTGTGAGCCAGGTGCTAACTAAGATATTTTTCATAATGGATCTTTATGGATATCCTGGTTATATTTATTTCATAGTGATTTTCAACAGACAGTTATATTTCAGCTGTTGAATATTTTTGATTTAACATGCTGTTTATAGACCATTATCTCTTCCGTTGTGGCAAACTTTTGACCTGATGTGCAACTTCAGTCACACCAAAATCACTTTCAGGACTAGAACTGAACATTGTTATCACTATAGTTAATGGATTAGGATTATAAGATAATTGTACTGAAAATTCACTGCAGAAAAGTATTGAAAACTGCTAAAGTTATTAGTATCCATTTCATTTGGGATTATAACTCCAACACATCATTACATTTCAGTGTCTTTAATCCATAAATAACAATGCAGCCATTTATTCAGAGAACCTTGTGAACAAATAAGTTATTAGTTTTCAAATCCAGGCCAAAATGGTTTGTTTTAGAATACAGTAGGATTTTTATGGGCTATCTGCTGGGAATTGCTTTAAAATCCAACAAGAATTTTTATAGACTGTCCTGCCGGTACATAAGTTTTTTTTCCTGACTGTATCATTAGTGAATGGGGGTCAGTTATTGGCTCCAATACTCTGAAAACAAATGGGGAGGTAGATGTCAGTAGCCAATGGACTGATCATATTCTTCTGGAGACAGTGGTGGGTGGGAAGACTCCCAGAGCCTGGGGAGATAGTTCTGGATGCAAGTAAGGAAATTTATATGCCCTGGCCATCAATGGTGTGCTGAAGCAGGCCCCTATCAGAAGACTGAATGCTGAAAAGAACAAACATTAGAAGATTGAACTGGAAACATCGAAAACGTGGAAGCTCGAATGGCATGGATATTCATTATGTGGGATCATAGTACAATGGGGATTGGGTTTTGCTGCCTTCCCCAAAGTAGTGTAACCTCAGAGTTGGTACATATAATTAGGAGGGAGTGCATTTGTTGTGTGCCATTTGAGCTTCCAGGTTTTTGATGTTCCTGGCTTGATCATCTAAAATTCTCACTCTTGAGCATTTGATCTACTAATAGGGACACATTGAAGCATATGCATGTCATCACTGACAGATAATCAGAAAAGTTTACAGATATTTAAAAACAGCTGACAACCAACGGATAATCAGAAACAGAAAATCTCAGAAAATGTTAAATACATCAGTAAATGTAAATTGTATAAATATTTCAACAGTGGTTTAAAATTAAAAACTGGGTAAAGCTGTCTAAAACATTTTGTTCCAGAAATGTTCATTCAAATTTCAATGCTATTAGTTCAGGAATGTTAATTCTCTTTCTAGATGCAAAAGGGTTAAAACAAAGAAGTGCACTGTAATGAGTGAGTTAACAGACATAATTTCTCATGATTCACAGTGCAATTCAGCTTTTAATGTCAGTATGGTTTCAGACCTAAATAAAATGCAAATTGTAACAAATTCTAGTTTACAGTCTTCAGAAATCAGTGTAAATGATGCAGTAAATGTAATTCAAAATACAGAGTTAAGTCACAGTATTGTAAATACAGACGTAAACAAAGTCAGTGTATATCACATGCAGATTTCTTGACAAAACACAAAGCAAACACTGGAAATGTCTCAAGTTCAAGGTATTTCAAATAGAGATGTTCAGAATGTAATAAATTCTAGTTTATTGTGTTCAGAAGCCAGTGCAAATATTGCATTGAGAGGAGATAAGACAGATCAGAGTGCAGATTTTGATCAGTTTGATAAAGTTAACACCAGCAAAAATGATACACAGACTTCAGGGCAAAATACAGAAAAAACATAGCTCAAGTCAGTGCTGTTACTAGTTCTATAGAAAAGGATTTTCAGCGTATCTATAAAGGGTGTGGTAGTCCCTAACTAAACCAGATGAATTATCTGTGATCATTTGAAGTAGAGAGAAATGACAAATGCTATATTTCATTGTTTGCAGGAAAGGAATTACGGAATAATATACTGATTAATACATATGCATCAATTTCACTCACAGACAGAACTCTACCAGAGGACACCAGTGCAGTTATAATGCTAGGATTTAAAGGGTCAAAGCTTACAACAGTGAACAGTTCTGAGTGTAAGTATGGACATATCATCAGAGTTACATGGTGTTTTAGACTTCAGTAACAAGTTTTTATGGAGAAATAAAAATGCTACAAAATGTACAGTAGTACAAATAAATGATATTTGTAAAAATCTGTGTGCAGCAGATTGTGCAAATGATATAGAGATTAAAAAATCAGTTACTACAGAAATAAGCAGATTCATGGGCTAAAGACAAAATAAATTCTTGTTTAGTTGCCTTAGCTAAAGTGCAGGCAGAGAAGTTACCACATTTTCAGAAACAGTATCTTATTCTCAGAAAAGCAAAGACAGACTGGAAAGAAATAAAAAAAATGGTTAAAGATTGGTATGTATAATTAGCAGAGAGTGTGTTTGTCATGTGCCATTTGAGCTTCTGGGTTTTTGATGCTCATGGCTTGCTCTTTTAACATTCTCTCTTTTGAGCATTCAATCTTCTGATAGGGACCCATTGAAGCATATGTATCTCATGGCTGACAGATAAGCAGAAGTCCTGATAGGGGAGTAGAAGTAAGGCTACTTGACTTCCTTCTCAGCGGTATGAAGACCTTGTGGAATGGAGGTAACTGTGACTCTCACTGTTGTCTGATCCTTAACATGGCAGATTAAAACAAATCATTCTTAATAAATGGGACACTCTGTTAGTGTAGAGGGATAAAGCCTTGACTAAGGTCCAGTTAACCCAGGTTCAATTAGCTGCTTGGACAACTTACAGGGTAGCAGGGAATGAATGGTATGCCCATCCTGGGAAGAATGATGTTCATTCATGATGCTCCCTTAAGGGACACATGGTCCAAAGAAGGGAAGTTGCCCTCAGACATAATTGACAAGCAGTAGGTAGGGAAGAGAGTGGGAAGGGTATATAATGAACCCCTCCCAGGATGAATGCAAAGGTGGCCAAGCCCAAAAGATACCCTTAGGATCCATGACCAGCCCCAGTTAATATCACAGTAAGTCCAGAGGGGTAGGAGATACGCTGGTAGACCTAGGGTGGAACTGGAGCACTGGGGTGCAGGACCAGTTAAATAATATCCCAAGGAGCCCAAAACAATTGAAAAATAAATAATTAAAACTGCATCCCTTCAGAGAAAGGAGTGATTATAGGAAATTGGCAAATATTGAAGGAACAAACAGGAGAGCAGATGTTAGCTGTCTCAGGTTGCCATAAAATGATATTCTGTGTTCTCTGTGCAAAGGAACCACTTTAGAGAAATTTATTTATTTACTTACTTTTTACTTTCTACAGTTTTACTTCATGAGGCAAGGTTATAAGACCATAATACTGAAGAATGTGGGCAACAAAAATAAAAAAAAAACAGTAGAAGTATTAGCTTGCATTTCATTTTGCAACTCTAACCCCTTGTACTTGGGAGCTTTTAATACTCATGCTGTTGTTCTTCTTTCGGCTTTTCCTGGTTAGGGGTCACCACAGCAGAACTCTGATCCGCTAATAATTGGCAGTCGATTTTTACGGTGTGGAGGTGCCAGCTTGACGCCCAATCTTCAACGAAGGCACGCCCATTCACGCATGTCTTTCGAACACCACTCGACCATGGGGAGGACATGCAGACTCCACACAGAAGGCTCTCCGGCCGAGAATCGAATGGGAGAACCTCTTGCTGTGAGGCAACAATGCTACCGCTGCACCACGTGGCTTAGCTTTTAATACTCATGCATCTGCTGTAAAACCCACAGCCATACCAAACTGGTGGTGATAAATTATGCTTTTTTCTGTTTTATTTAGGAAAGAAAACTTCTCAAATTTGAAAAACTTATAGGGGTTATTGGACAGAATGTTAGTGTTAAACTACTTATCAATTTATCAGATTTACTAAATACTGTATGAGTATTATTTCCTTTGACTTTATTGTATCAGCATTATTTATTTGTTTTTGTGTAAAAGGAATAATGGAAGAAAAGTAATAAAAGCAGTATTCACGATGAACGAAGCCAAGTCCACCGGGTTATTGATTTTTATTCATTAGTTTAAAAACACACCATGTATACATCCACCATGAACGCCTTAATAAAACATTCACAAGCATTTTTGTCATACAATAGACTATTGAATAAAAATCAATAACCTGGTGGACTTGGCTTCGTTCATTGTGAATACTGCTTTTATTACTTTTCTGGGTTATATTTTGGCAGTATATCCACTTTTTTGGTTTTATTTAGGAATAATGGAAGGTTATCAGAGGAGAAATAAAGGAGAAGAGGAAAAAGTGATGATCCATTCTGAGAGTCTCATATCTGTACATTAATATGCTCTGTGGTTTCCTCTTTGCCACAATGTATACACACGTTTTCACTTATTGTTTTATATGGCATATTTCCTTTTACTGGTAATTTATTAATCACTAATCTCCATGAAAACTATTGACATTCCACTAGCTAATTTCAACACGCTTTTAGTACTTTTATAGTTTTAATTTTTTCATTCCTTAAATCAGCCCAAGGATTAATATAATAACATTGTATCATAATATTTTTATACCATACCTATACCATAACCCTTAGGTGGTGAAAGACAAAGACTTAGCATAATATACATTTAAAGGCAGGACAACCATTTAATTGCTAAATACTCTGAGGTTTGTCTGACAAACCTTTTCCACTTTTTTACCAGATCCACTGATTTTGAGAAGGTATCAGTAAGTTAATTTCGCTGACTCAGAAAGAGTGGGAGCCACACTAATCCAAAGATAATGGAAATTATCCACATTTTTTAAAAATGGGGATTCTGTTGATTAACTCTACCCTCAGAGGGAAATAGATGCAAATTGCTTTTGTTTTACAGATTAATCTGTATCCTGCTAATTATTTGTAAACTAGTTCCATGCCTTACATGTGGCTAGTTAAAAGGATTAGCAAATCATCTAAATATAAAGCATTTTTTACAAACTTGTGCCATTTGGTAATCCACAAAATTGAGTGATCTAATACTTACATGGGGTTCCAGATGTAATGTAAAAAGCAAAGAGGGACATGGGGCAACCCTGAAGGGTCCCCTCTCAATGGCAAAGAGGTGGGAAAGATAAGGTCTTATATCTATCCTAGCTGTCAGGTAGGAATGCATGTCCTTTAAAAAAAAGATGTACATTTTGTCTGGAGTCCAAAACCATTGCAAAGTTTAAAATAAGACCAGGATGCTCTATCAAATGGTTTCTCAACATCATAGCTAATGAAAGCTACTTGTCTCCCATGCAGTTCAACATATTTTAGGATCATACAATGTAAAACAAGTTGGTACTACAAGTGCTCACACCAAACCAAGAAAAATAAAAGAGCACAGCGTTGCGAGTCCACAGTCTTGATTTAATATAAAAATAATAAAACAAACAAGTTAAGTGCTTTCATCAATAAGTATGACTTCTTCAGAACAAACTACCATTGTAAATTATACATTTAAATACAAGTTGCTGGTCTGCCATTGGTTCTAAACCAACCAATTCCATTTATGGGAAAAGGACATACTGAAGCTACAAAAGACACAATTTAGATAAAATAAATAATTTCATCATAAATGACCATGTCCACATGACATGACCTTAAAATAGTACAAAATTAGTACCAAAATAGTACCAAAATATTATCACTTTAACACTTGGTTATAACAAATATTATAAACATTGCTAGATTTGATTTGCCTTCTCTTTGAGAATTGGCATTATAGTAATATGCTCATTGAGCCCAGGTGGATAATCAGCAGCTAATCTTAACTGCCACATTAACTCTTTCTTATATAATACATTTTGCCAATCCCCACCCCTTGTTTCAACAGTTACAAATTCAAGAATGCCAAACTTGAAGCATAAATAACCATCACATGCAATGCTATGCTTATATAAAGCATTAGTATCTTTTTTTATTTTTGATATCATAGAGATGGTTACAGTGATATAAACGTTTGTTTGAAATGTAGGGACATAATTTGGGCTTTGCCCATTGGAAGCTGCAATGCAAACTTCCTGATCTTCACTGGAGAGAATGAGTTAAAATGGATATGGGTTGGTAGAGCGGGCAAGTATAGTATCTTTACCAGGTTTTGGGATCATTGCAATTGTCACCTGCTTCCATGCACTAAATATCAACCGTAACTCCAGGATGTAATTGAACAACTTACTCAGCAAAAGGACTGTTTTGTTTCCCTTTCCAATAAACTTCCAAAGGAATGATATCTGGTCCTGAAGTCTTACTTCTATCTAAGTCTGCCAAGGTAGCTTATATTTTCTCTGCTATTTGTTGCTTTATCTCTAGTTAAACAAGATATATTTATTTTACTCCTTTAGTTGTTCATCTGTGCCTCTTTTCCCACTATACAAGTTATTAAAGTATCCCACAAATTCTTCTAGAATATCTCCCAATATGTTCATGTCTCATGGGGATCCAAACTTTTATAATCATCCTCTCAGCAGTGCGGCTTCACAGCCACAGAGCAAGTTGTTTCCGATTCCTAGGACAGTTTTCAAAATATGCAAATTTTAATGCCTTTTTCATATGGTCTGTTTTATGCTTCAGTTTACCAAATATTTGCTGTCTTTGTGCACCTTGGATCCTTTCCCTCATGTCTTGTTGTGCTGCCTGCAGCCTATCTGTCTTGGATTTAGTATTGTTTTTGGTATTTTCCCCTGCTCCAAAGGCATATATCTTATCTTGTCCTTCAGACCCTCCTGACCTCCTAAAGCAGTGGCACCATCCCCTGCCAGAGTATGTACTTTGTTATCTAACCACATACTAAGTTTTGTATGATACTGCATACCCTGGCAAAAATAATAATAATCATAATACTCACTTGCTTATTATATCTTGCTGGATCTAACTCAACGGAAGGTATGAGAGGAGAATGATTGAAGGGCATTATGAGTAAGTATATAAGAATAGGAACTGAATATCAGTTCAGGAGTGGTATGCATATCTCAAGGAACAGCAGGTATATACTGTAGTTGTTGAGTGAGTGTCATAACCCTGCGAGCAGCATCCATGCACATTTCACCAAGATACCTTCTGATATACTTGTCCAGTGCAGGGATTCTGAACTGTCTAGGTGCCACACTTATTTCATCCAATCAAAACACCATATTCCAATCTCCTGACCATAAAACAAATCTCTCCTAAAAAACTATCTGATCCCTAAGAATCCTACACTTGTCTTGCTGCTTCAGGCTTGGGGGGGGGTACAGGTTTAGAAAGGACATTAGGCACTCATCTAAGAAACCTTTAATGCCAGCATGTGTTCCTTCTTTATCCAACAAAATACCTTGCCTTAATACTGGGATCATCATCCTCTGTCTCCCTCTTGAGTATGAGACAAATACTAACCCTGCATATTCTTCTCTGTTCAGTTTCCGATGCTTTCTTATGGCCAGATGATTTTCTTGTAGCAAAATAATGCTCAGTAACCAGTGACCAATGTTTCATCAATAAATACCTTAGTCATCTTAAGTTGGTTAACTAGTCCATTAATGTTCCATGTCACTAGAGTGTGCATCTCATCACTTTAGAAATAGTAAATCCCTGAAAGTGACACCCCACATCATTATCCTTAACTACTATTAGGCAACAACTAGCAGAACAGCTGAGAGAATTAAGTTAATTGTTGCAATTTCTGACCTCAGTGTAAACTTTATTATATTTTGTATTACCACGAGACAATCATAGCAAAATAATAGTACTCTAAGCCAGCAAACTGTATGGCCACTGCTAAAACCTCAAATCTAATAAAGTGCAACAAGTTAAAACACTGAACATTATATAACTATTTGCAGTATATAATACTTCAGTCTGCATCCAAAGAGAAGGCAAAAAGAGTCTATTAAGATGCAATGGAAGGATGAACTCACACCAGCTAAATGGCCAAGGATGGGAGAAAATGACTACCATTCCTTCCATGTTATCTTCCTTCCTTGGGTCCCCCCAGTCAGGTATAAAGATTATAGCAGTTAGGTGTCCGTTATTATTTTCTGTAATCCACAGATCTTAAACAGCAGTAAACTGGTCCTGCTTCTGTCCTTTTCCCATCCCTAGTCCACTCTTCTATCTTTCTAGCCACTGCCCTCAGTGCCACCATCATACTGGTACATGACAGTCTGACCACCTGGACAGGCTGTCCTCCTTCTGCTGCCAAGATCAATTAAAAAAGCAGCATTCAAAAATTTTTATAAAGAGAATATGCTTCTAGACCATGTACCCTCATCAGTAGCTAATAAAGTATACTTAAAACTTTAACACATCACCAGGAAGCACAGTATATTAATGAGCTAAGGACACCAGTAACGTTTCTTGACTGGGTGAATGTTACTAAAGCAGAAAAGGGGAAAATAATAAAGAAGAGACTACAAGTTAGCATTCGGTCTCTACTGCACATTGTGTCTCCTGGAACCCCTTTCTAAAACGTGGGGATGCATCCCTAATTTCCTTAGTGTTAGTTGCGTGTGTCTATGCATTATTATTTGCAGAGGTAGTATCATATGATCCTGTGATGGTATTTGCCTCTGCTGCTTATTACCCCAATCTTTTTAGAGCTTCACCTGGAGCTAAAAGTGTCTGAAGCCCCAGGCAAGTAAACCTGTAGCTGAGCCAGGTAAAGCAGTATGCTTTAGGAAGCCTGACTGAGCTGAGCATTTGTAGTGTAGTCATGGTCACATAGGACTGATGAATCTTTGACTTTTACTGTATTCTACACCGACCACATAACTGACAGTACTTTCTCTTTCAGAGCAATATATGATGAGGCATCCTCATTCGCATGTGTTGGGGTATGAAAACTCTGTAAGCTGTTTCAAAATATTTGTCCACTTTCTTTAATCCTCTCCATTGTGTGATCTATATCATCATGTAGCCCAAATAGTCCAGACCTTCCTCTCTTTGTGAGACCCCTATAAAGTAATGTTTTTTTTCCAGCATTCACAATTCTCCTGTCTACTATTTTGCCTCCATTTGCTTAAGCTAAGTATCTGCTGAACCAGTCTTAAGCTTAATGTTCCTCATTTTGGTATCCACTAAGGTGAAGTGATCCAAATGTGCTGACAACAGTAACTTGTCAGACAACTTGCCATCAACTGTATCCATGTTGGTGACCAAAGTAGCATTCATCTTTTGAGGTTCAGGAAAAATTTGGGTCAGATTGATCACTGGCTGTGAAGGCTCTATTTGGATGGCTGAGCATGAACTACCTAATGGAATATCTGTGATCCAGCTTGTCTCTCTTTCCTTTTAGTCCATCAAAATAGGCATACTTTGAAATTTTACACTTGATTTAGCAACTTTCTTTCTCAATGAAAATCTTTGCTTCAGTTTTTTCTCCAATGTCAGATTAGGTGACCAAACTTCAGAAGCAGATCTACATTTAGTATAACTTTTGGCAAGAGGGAGAGAACCAGGGAACAGAGCATGCTAACCAACTGTCATCCTAACCTGAAGTTCCCTAACCAGTACCTTTATTGCCTGAAAAAAATACCATATCATCTCGCTCCTCAAAAGTGACACTTCTACTAAGATATCTAAATTTAGACACATTGCCATCTTATCAGCCCTCTCAGAAATATTGGAAAAATGTGTCCATAAGCAATTAATTAGCATCTCTTAAAGTAACAATTACTAACAACATGGTTTTAGACCTGCCCATAGCACAACAGCCCTCCTAACTTTTACAGATGACATAACGCCAGAGAGAGAGAGGTAAACTGCATATTCCTTATTCCTAGACTTATCAAATGCTTTTGACAGAATACTACCCTGTAGTCAAATGGAATTCTACCCTTCCACATTTTCTACCTGTCAAATATCGTTGTTCAACAAGACTCTGTTCGTGGTATTCTTCTATTTAACATCTTCATAAACAATCTTCATATTCTATACAACAAGCATACCCTGTACAGTATGCAGATGATTCCACCTTTATCTGCTTTTCAGAAAATTTAGAACACTTAGAAAAGATTACACAAAACTCCTTTAACAATACTGAAAACTGACTGAGTAACCAGCAACTACTTTTTTTAATCTAATGAAAATCAAACTTATATTTTTCCCCAAATCACATACCCATGAGGAATGTAAGCTTAAAATCATATCCGTAAGCAGTATTACACTTGAAGTAAATCCCCATACAGAATTGCTAGGGATTACAATATATGACAACCTTAAATATGACCTCAACATACACAGAAATAAAAAAAAAAATGCTCACAAAAAGCAATGAATGCTAAACAGAGTCAAACAATTCCTTATTCCATCCACAGAGTCACTCAGCGTTAAATACCTACTCTCCTCTCTATTATATGGTTCTCCCATCTTGACTAACCTTCAGGCCACCCACAAATTTAAATTAGAACAGTACTACAACAAGGTTGCTAGATTTGCAGATAATACAAATTACAGAACATATCACTGTTCTGCGCTAAAAATTCTAAACTGGCTAGAATTATCCCACCAACTAAATTATACTCAACTTTTCTTTAAACACAGAATTATATTTAATCTCACATACTGCCTGCACAATTTTCAACCACTACCTTCCAAATCTTCACCTTTAATCTTTTGACAAAAATCTACTTGACGCCTATAAGCCTTATAAAAACTGCAGTCAAAGTCTGTACTCACGCTATGTAGTAAAAGCCTGGAATACAATGCCTGCAGTAGTCGGGGCAGTACATAACACTTACTTAAGCTACAGCTAAAAGAATTCCTCTCAAACCACCTGGCTTTGCACTTGCTGCTTTCCTGGCTAAAACTTCAGCTCCTTCTCGTTTAATACTTATATACATCCTATCTCTGCTTTTCCTCATTTTTATTTCTCTTACTCGTATTTCCCTCACTCTTAACACTGCTTTCTCTCTGCATTTCTCCTGTCTCCCATATCACTCCACTTATCACATCTAACACTTATTCCTCCTCCTATTCAACCTTGATCTCCTCCTCCTTATCTTGTTTGAATGTTTCACTCTGACATCAGCTTCATGAGTGAGTATTAAACTCTCAGACTTAAAACATGTCAGCACATTTGAGTGCTACACAATACTGTATTTACCTTGTTTTAAGGATGATATATGTATATTATTCTGCATGTCATAGGTATATTAATATTTGTATTAATCTACACATTTCCAGTATATTGTAATATGATGTCAATTTTCACCTAGGTATATGTACTTTCTGTTCTTTTGTATGTGGAGCTTTTCTTCGTGGGCCTGTGATGAAAATGGATACAAGTATCCGGGTCAGATTTTCCCATTAAACAAATGTCAACAAATAAACACTATCAAGTATAAAAAGAACAGCACTCCTCACATACAGTAAAGATGTAAAATGTGAAAAACTAAAAGAGCACTGGTAAAAATCAAGATTTGCTGCCCACAATGTATTTTGACAAAACAATCTGCACCAAATGATCATAAAAAATGTAAAATCAAACCTAAATATTATTACTTCTCACTACTGGGCTTCACAGATCTGCTTAAGTTGTACTTGTCAGATAGTCATGAATTCCCCCCTCCCGCCAATAGCCCTCAACATTCTATATCCAAAAATGTGGAACACTCATAAGTAACAAATCATAAAAATGTGGAACACTTGCAAACAACTTCAGATAGTAAATTCACAGAACAGTTTATAGCTGTTTCTCCATTTTTACATTTTTTTATTATTAAGTGTTATGATTATAAATTTTTTACCTTGGATATTTGTTAAAAAATCTTAACACTGAATGCACGACAGACTCTTTCAGTCTGGAACAGCCTGGAATATGAAAGTTTAAAGACTTATTAATGTATGGTAGACTTTCAGTGGGAAATATATAACTCTAAACTTCTTTGCTCACGAATTAGGGATGAAGCCAAAAATAATGGTGAAGGAAAGCAAAGGCCTAAAATCAGGGACATTTTTTAAATATTACTCTAATTTATTTAAAAAGTTAGCAAAACAACATATTTTGCACCAGTATGAATTTTCTGAACAATAAGAAGTATGAAACTGTGTGCCATTTATATGCAATCCTAGGTTTTAAGGGGAACCATAAAAATGCAAGTAGCATGGAATCTATTTTTTTAAATACGTTTTTGGGAGGGGTAGCATCGATGACTGTATATAAAAAAAATTTTAGGTAAAATTATCATTTTAATTAAAGAGAGCCAATCCTCCATTGTGAAGGACATTTTACTCCAGCTTTTGATTAGTTTACTAATGGTGGTTATTAAATTATTGTAGTTTAGTTTAACAGACTCTTTCCATGTACTCTTTATACTGACACCCAAATATTCTAATATATCATTCTCCCAATTAAACAGGCTATTCTCTCTTAGGTTTTTGTTGATCTTTTTGTTAATTAGTAATGTTTTGGATTTATTATGATTAAATATAACCCCTGAAATTCTTTCAAACTTGCTTAAGGTATTTAAAACATCATGCAAAGAACCATTAATATCACCCAACGTTAACAACACATCATCAGCAAATAATTGTATCTTAGGAAAATAGTCCTTATTAATTTGAAATTCTTTTATATTTTGCTTGCTTCTGATATATGTAGAAAAAGGTTCCATTGAAAGAGCAAACAATAATGGTGACAAAGGAGAACCTTGTCTAGTTCCCTTGAAGATTTCTAGTGGTGAGGATAGACATGATCCAATTTTCGCATAAGCTTGTGCCCCACTATAAATTTTCATTAATAAGTTGATAAAATCTGAGGAGAATTCAAAACCAATCAGAATTCATTGTAGATAAGACCAACTAATAGAAACAAAAGCCTTTTCTATGTGTAGACTGATAATAGATATTTTTTTGTATTTGCATGCTATGTCTATTAATGATATTAATTTAATAATGTTATCTTGCACTTTTCTATGAAGAATGAACCCTGTCTGATCATTATGTATTAGATTAGGTAATATTTTCTTTATCCTATTAGCTAATATTGTCATGAAAATTTTATAATCAGGGTTTAGTAAAGAAATTGGCCTATATGAATCACAAGATTTGGGATCCTTACCTTATTTTAATATGGGGGAGATAATTGAGCATTTCCCCAATGGGGGTGTTATACATTTTTGCTTAACCATAGTAAAGACACTCATCATTTTCTTTATTATATATTCAGGAACAATCTTATATATTTGAGGAATTATTCCATCCAGTCCTGGAGCTTTATTATCTTTTACATGTTTTATTTGCTCTTTCACTTATGTTAGTGTTATTTATTTATTTAATATCTTATTTTGTTGCATTGAAACTTTAGTAATTATATTTTCTTGAATAAAAGTATTTATTACAAAACCTGTCTCCAAAATTGGTGTGTTATTTATTTCTTTATAGTAGTTTTTGAACACTTCTAATATGCCTATTAAATTTGATGTACTCTTAACTGAACCATCACTTTTATATTTAATCTCATTAATAAGATTTTGGTTGTTTATTTATTTGGATCTTGCTGCTAATTTATGTAGATATTTGGGATTTACAGCATAAGATTGTAATTTCAATTTTTCCAGGTTTATGGCTACCTTATGATTCAGAACTTCCAAGTATTTTTGATTTAATTTAGTAATTTTGTTATGTGCTTTGTTATTTGGTTTTGCTTCCATTTTTATCTTGTCTATGTTTTTTGTAAGTCTAAAAGGTCTTTGTCCCACTCTCTCTTTTTTTAAGGTTCCAAGATTTTATTCTACTATATATATAAACTTTAAAGGTGTCCCATAGTATAGTATCAGTCACTTCACCATTATCATTTGTTTCCATAAACATGTCTATTTTAAAGTCTTTTAACTTAGCTATGTAAGCAGGAATTTTCTGTAGAAATCTTAAATCATCTGTATGCGTAGTTAATGTAAAGGTTATAGCATTATGGTCTGAAAGTGGACAAGTCATTATAGATACGTTACTTATTTTAGAGTATATATTATTTGATACAAAGACCTTATGACTTATTCAGGAAGCCTCCGTGTAAGAGTTATAACTCTTACACGGAGGCTGCAGTGAAACTGTGTGATGTCAGCATGTCATGCATATGCATGAGGTGCATAAGGCATGCTGAATCACACTAGTAACTCTTACACGGTCCGTGTAAGAGAGTAGGGGGCGTGTCTGTAGGCTAAGCCCTGCAAGCGGACACGCCCCCGGAAGACTAGAATGGCTGAAAGTAAACAGCCACGAGAGAGGCCATGGAAATGTGCATAAACACACTACACAACACATGCCCCGATAGACCATCACTGTATAAAGTGAAGAGATGTAATAAAATTAAATTAAAACCTTTTTTTTTAAAACCCGTAAATGTTTGCTACTGTGTGCCCATTGTGCTGGTGTGCTACTAAGCGCAATCACAGTTAGCAATCAGTGGAAAAGGATATAAGAACTAAATATGCAAAGTAAGCCAAGAAGTAATAGCTTAGCGGTAGAGTTGCCGGCCTAAGAGTAGGCAGGCAGGGTTGAGCCCCACAGCAACCTTTTTTTTTTTTTTGTAAATAAGCACTAAAAAGCCCCCTGACAGTATTGTACACATGTAAATGTATTCCCTTTTGTAAAATGGAATGAAACGGAGCATATATTCTGAAGTAACACAATAACAAAAATAGTCAGAAATGTACTGATAGGTAAGCTGCTGTGAGACGGAGTGCCCGTAGCTGAGTAGTGTTTAAAAAGCTGTAAACTGCATGCCTGTTGCTAGGCATCGGTTTAACAGAGTGAAACTGTTTGCAGCTAGCTGTGCTTAGCTGAACATGTGTGTCACTAGCCAATTAAGGTTTATCCCAGCGCACACCGTTTTCGCGGCGCTCCCACAAGCTAACTGCCAGTGCGCATGCGTTAGCTCAGCAAGCAGCGCAGACCTGGTTTTAAGTGCTTAAAAGTGCTTTTGGCATGTTTGATTGACAGGTCTCAACTGATTTCTGTCAGGAAAATCAAAAATCAGTTGCCAGATTCGAACCCAGGATACCATGCACTAGAGTCAAGGTACTAAACCACTAAGCCATGACAGCAATACCTAGAAATGCAGAAATAGCATATATATGGGATAAAATCCAGAATGGAGCATGATAAAGCATTTTCAGTGAAGTAGATACAATTCCAAAATGGCCAATCAGAGAAATGCGGGAAAATCGGCATATATAAGCCCCATAGGCGGAATACACAGCAGAAGCGATTGTAGATCAGAGCTGCAGTCAGAATGAGTGGAGTAGGTGAGGGCGTTGCTTTCGAGCACAGCGTTGGGGCATTGAGGAGTCCAGATACATGGTCTGGCTCCTTGTCCACCATCACGAGGCCCAACTCATGCAGGGCCAGGTCTCATGGGGAGCATATAGGGCAGAGGCATGGGACCAGTTGGCTCGTGATCTGACCAGTGCTACTGGCATTCCACGCACTGGTGAGCAGGTCCGTCACCACCATGCGGACTTGAAGCAGCATTAAGCAAGACCAGTTGTCGAATGGATCCAGGAGGCCGGGATATGCCCAACGCCCACTACTGAGTAAGTTACATTTTACTTATGTATGTAAGGATTTCAACTAGCTGATACCATGGAGATGTGTAGTCCAATATTACTTCTTTTGTATTACAGCTGCAGGTGTCCGCTCTATGAATCGCGAGATGCATGCCCGTAGGCTGGTGCGGATGCGCCACCGTGCAGGTTAGTAACCCCACCCAGTACTTGTAAATAAATATTATACTGTAGCATGTATCAGAACACTGCAGTGTATTGATTAAAAGTAATATAATGTGCAAGCAAGATTTGAAAGTCTGCAGGTATGGCTGCAACAAGTTCATCAGTATGCAAGTGTAACTGGAAATATAATTGATAGAATTAAACAGTGCTGTCATACAGATGTCCCACCATTAATTAAATATAGTGTAACCTGCAGTAGTCTCAAGAGTACAGCTTCAGAATCTGAGGTAGTCACATGTGAGATATCTCCCTGTTGAAATGCTGAATCATGACAGAAGTGAGGCTGTTGGAAAGTGTTTGAATCACCACTAGTCTAACATGTGAACAAAGCCTAGAAGTAGCAACCTGAACTGTGAATTTGCAGGAAGTGTGAGACTGACAGAAAGGGTCATGTATGAATAAATAAAGTAGTAATAACCCGGAATATATTAGCCCCAGTGTGTTTCTACAGAACTAAATGCATGTGGGAAGTACAACTTAATATACCAAACTGATTTCAGTGTGTCAGAATCTGGAATGTCTAGCCAAATGCTGTATATGGTGATCACAGTAAACAATTTGCAGATAGATTGAATGATTATCTGACAGACTAAACAGCCATAGTTGTCCCCTGTCCTGTCATCAAAGTGTAGCAGGATGATGTATCTGATCAGATTCAAAATAAGTAGGATAGTGATGTATTTGTAACAGGTGTAGCTTGACAGTCAAATAAAATTTATTTTGAAACATCAGCCTCAACTTAATTGTGTACCTATTATAAATGTAAATCAATGTGTAACATATGAATGTGTCATCACTTTCTATCTCCACCCAACCCTATAATTCCATATAACAACACCCACTAAATAATGGTATGTGAACATTTCATTAATCATGGACATTTGTCCGTTTCAAAAATATATGCATGTCTGTTCGTGCATGTGCCCTGTTCATACCTGCAAATCTGATGGCCTGTTGCCATTAATCAACCCTGCATGTTGTTTGACTGTGTATTTCTGTTCAAATAATGCATGTGATATTGATATGCCCTTGTTCAATGGTGTTAATATCTGGGTGTTTGTTTGATGGGAATACCAATGCATGCTGTTACAACTAATCTGAATGGAATACAATGCCACTAACCCAAACTAACATAACTACTCACAAACCTAGATCGCTTGGGAAGGCAGGTCCCAGCGGACCCACCTCTCCCACCTCAGCTGGTGACTGCACCTGGCACTAGTGCCCAGGCCGGACCCCCTCCGGTGGCCCTGTGCCACCTTGGTGGAAGCGCTGCAGGGGATGGGGCCCGTCCCCTCTGCAAGTGTGGCGGAGGGTTCGTCCACTCACCCTCCAGCGGTGTCCGGTCTGTGGTGCGAAGGGAGATCCAA
Source organism: Protopterus annectens (assembly GCF_019279795.1). Taxonomy (NCBI): domain Eukaryota; kingdom Metazoa; phylum Chordata; order Ceratodontiformes; family Protopteridae; genus Protopterus; species Protopterus annectens. The sequence continues at coordinate 1,081,334,477 of NC_056744.1, read as the reverse complement.
GACACTGTTCTTGGGCCCCTCGCCAGCTCGAGGCTCGTGTGGCACAGCTAACGGCCCGGCCGTTGCCCCGCCTACACAGCCCCAGCACAGCCCGTCCTGGGCTGTGAAGGAACAGTGGCAACTGCCTATGGGTGGGGATATCAGTTCCACTGTTGCCATCTGTGGGTTCATGCATCTTGGAAATCCCAACCTCCGTCCCCGTCAATTGTGTAACCCCCCGTGTGTCATACACGCCCTGTATCGTCTTGTCTGTCTTGTCTGTTAACCTACCCAACCTACCTCCCCAGCTATACCGACTTCCTTCACCTGACATACCACTCTCACCTGAAAAAAAAAAAAAAAAAGGGCACTCTGTACCCACAAAAAAATTACGCCCCATACATAGCTGTCCATGTCGCACACATGTCTGCTTGACATTGAAACAGTTAATTACAATTGGCTGTACAACAACTATTAATGTTGTCCTGACACCTCTCTCAGGGGTGAAAGGTTTCTAATGTCTCACCAAAATACATGGAAATGCACAACTGTTGCTGCCAAAGACATGGGCATCTATGGGCCTTACCTACATCCCTCCTGCAAATCCCACGCTTGTTTCCCTACTGTCTTACCCTCTTTGTGACCCCTTCATCACCACTTTGCTGTCACCCCTTTTTCTTTTCTTTCAAAGAAATTAAGCGGGTGTGCTTGTGTTAGCGGAGCTCACCGCCAGTGCATGTGTGAGCTCAGCAAGCGAGTGCAGACCTGGTTTAAAGTGCTTAAAAGTGCCTTTATGGCACTTTGATTGACAGGTCCTGTACTCAGTTTGAAAGTTTGCTAAGAAAAATAAATTCCCACTGTCAGTCTCGAACCCAGGACCTTGGTAACATTAGTCTGTATGACCTACCACTAAGCCATGCCTGCTTTACAAGAACACACTGCTAAAATAAATATAACATGTAATAGTAGGAATCAGTATAAAGGCAATATAGGAGATGTACTATCTAAAGCATGTCAGGTAGGGTTTTAATGGCCAAATTACTGGATTCCCATACTAGTTCAGTGTGAACAGAAACAGCCCTGCTACCTGTTAGCTTGTACATAATAATGTAAGGTAATGTACATATGTGAAGGTATGTATATCTACACATACATATATATAAATATATATTAATACATATGAAATATAGTCGTAGGTCTCAGTAGCCATACACACTCACTACAGGAAACAGTGAACATAATTGCAGCAACCTGAATCTGCAACACAGCCTGACCCCTGTGTGACCTACTTACCCTTCTAACTGCTTAAAGGTGGCCTCAGCACTTTGATTGACAAGTCCTGTACTCAGTTTGAAAGTTTGCAAAGTAAAAAAAATTCCCACTGTTAGTCTCAAACCCAGGACCTTGGTAACAGTAGTCTGTATGACCTACCACGAAGCCATGCCTGCTTTGCAAGAACACAGTGCTAAAATAAATATAACATGTAATAGTAGGAATCAGTATAAAGGCAATATAGGAGATGTACTATCCAAAGCATGTCAGGTAGAGTTTTAATGGCCAAATTACTGGATTCCCATACTAGTTCAGTGTGAACAGAAACAGCCCTGCTACCTGTTAGCTTGTACTTAATAATGTAAGGTAATGTACATATGTGAAGGTATGTATATCTACACATACATATATATAAATATATATTAATACATATGAAATATAGTTGTAGGTCTCAGTAGCCATACACACTCACTACAGGAAATAGTGAAGATATATGCAGCAACCAGAATCTGCAACACAGCCTGGCTCCTGTGAGACCTACTAAGCCCTTTAACTGCTTAAAGGTGCCTCCAGCACTTTGATTGATAGGCCCTATACTCAACTCAAAAGCAGAATATGAGCATACTAGTAGGCCCTACCACAAGACCATTGTAACACTAGTCTGTATGACCTACCACTAAGCCATGACTCTCATACAGGAATATAGTGCTAAATAAGTGGAACACGTAATAGCATGAATGAAGATAAAGGCAATATAGTATGTCTACTACCCAAAGCATGTCATGCAGACTTTTATAGTCCCAATTACTGGGTTCCCATACTAGTGTAGTGTTAACAGAAACAGCCCTGCTAATTGTTAGCTTGTACCCAATAATGTCAACTAATGTACATATATGAAAGTATGTATATGTACACAGATATATATATATATATATTTATATAGCAATACATATGACATATAGTTGTAGGTGTCAGTATGCATACACACTCACTATAGGGAACAGGCAAGATAAATGCAGCAACCTGAATCTACAACACAGCATGAAGCATGGTAGATGTACTAACCTTCACACTCACAAAACACTGTCAACAGCATACCAGCATGGTCCACGCCCTACAATCTGAAAGGGCAACGCCTATCTCACATACCCTTTTATAGCAGTGTCCTGAAATCACAGTGAGACATGCAATCAGTACACACCCAGCTGCATGCAATTAGCAAATGCTGCCTTACAATTGGTGCAGAGGCCATCACATGGACCTATGCAGATACCTACAAAAGCAATGAGTACCCACACTACACTCATGCAATACATTCATTGCACAAAACCGACAGAGAAAGAGAGAGAGAGACAGAGAGAACAAAACAGAACAAAACAGAAATAAAGACAGCCAGCAGCAAAACCAGCAGCAGCATCAGCAGCAGCAAACTTCAAGCAGCACCAGTGACACACCAACAGCTGCCACAAACACAGGTAATGCAAAGTAGCAGGTTAATCCTGTGTATACTGTGACACCTCAAATGTATCATAGTTCACTATCTATAGGTATGTCCATGAGATAGGTTGTGTGTACATAGTCATGAAATATAAACATATGTAATATTGTTGTACATGTGGGCCATAACTAACACTTCCATAGCTTAGAACACAAGGCCAGTTGTGCATATGATGCAGTAGTTCCCAGGGTCAGTAGAGGTTCCTCCTCATTGGTGTGGGACCACTGTGTATGTATGGCACTGTTCAGGTACATATCCTGTAGTATGGCCAGGGATTAATATCAGTCTGTCATGTGGTGCTATGTCCTCCAGGGGTGAATGTAGCACACATCCAGGGATACCATTTCGTAACAGTGATGATATGTGTTCTGCAATGATGAGGGTGGCTCTCACCTGGACATGTGAGAGGATAGGGAGGTTACAGTAATCTGGGATAACTAATAACACGTGTGTAGGACAATGGGGGGGTACCTGCACCTAAACTGTCTGCAACAATGTTGGCAATATCTGTGCATTTGGTGAATGTGAAGCATCTTAACACTGCAGACAACAGATGCCTTCCCGTCATGTGAATCTGCCCTGTGCTGCAGTAGCCTCCTACTATTGTTATACAATATGCCTGTATATGTAGTCCACTGGACAGGATTAATAAGTGGTGTGCAGTTGTTCTGGGTTAGATAACTGTGTGCACAGTACATGCAGTATGTGGGATGTCTGTGGTGCGCATATGCAAAGGTGCTGGCGGTGTGTGTTGTGGCTTCCACTGGCCCAGTGGGCTGCATGGATAGCATCACTGTCATAACTACTGAATAACTGTGTAATAACATGCATACATAGCAAGGTAGTGTACTGTGCTTGTGGTGTTGTTCAGATATGTATATCCAGGCTGAGTAATGTGTGTCCACATCACAGGGTTGGATGGCAGCACACATCCAGTATGTATGGATGAACACCCAGAATGTGTCAGGCGTGTCACCTGTGCAGAAGTATCTGGCCATTACCTGTGCATCCCCACAACACACACACATGCAACATATGGCAGATGTACTATAGCAGTACACACATGTTCATAGGTTCATACTAGGCTATCTGCCCGAGGGCATTTACAAGCCTAGCCCATCGTTTTGTGGCTTACGCCACCCCTTTAGTATGGGGAACCATACTCATTATTTTGCTGTGCCTCTGTCGAGCAGTGACACGGAGGTAATCCCTGGGGTATATCTGCGATCTCCCATCCATTGGTCAAGATTTCTCTTGAACAAGGCTAGCAAGGTGCTCTGCCTCACATATACCGTGATTTTGTTCCACAGCATAGGGAGTCTTTGGGTGATGAATCTATCCCTCCAGCATGTCCTATTAATAGCCGTGTCGAGGTTTAAGTCTCCCGCCCTTGTGGCTCTGATGGATCTAGGTTTTTTAGGTGAAGCATATTCATCAAATCTGGGTTTGACATGGCCTTGTATGTTGGGCAAAGGTCACCTCTGAGCAAGCGGTGGCGACTGAATAGAACATACATGGACATGCTGGAGGGGCAAATTCTAACTGAGAGGCTCCCTTCACTCTGTAATGAGCTCGAACAGTTGAGAATGAACAGTTCATAGGTTCATACTAGGCTATTTGCCCTAGGGCATTGGTAAGCCTAGTAGAATGTGTTTGTCTTTTGCCACCCAATCACATCTTATGCTGCTATGCACTTGTCCGACTTTAGTATACTTTGCCTCTGTCTAACAGCGACATAGAAGTGATACCTGGGGTACAACTATGATCTCCATCCACTCATCCAGATTCCTATGGAAGAGAGTCAATGAGGGACTCTGCCTAACCAGTAGTGTGAGCTCATTACAGAGTGAAGGGAGCCTCTCGGTTAGGAATATGCCCCTCCAGCATGTCCATGTATGTCAGTGCTGAGGTCCAGCTCTCCTGAGCATGTGGCTGTATGGGACTCTGATTGCCTGAGGTGCATCACGTTCATTACTGCTAGGTAGGACATGGCTGTATATGGCATGCACAGATTGCCTCTGAACAGGCAGTATGCCACTGAGTCCAGCTGAATTCACTTTACCTGGGCAGCATATGACATCTGTGTGAGCCATTGCATCCCCTTGATGATGTACTGTTGTCCTGTACCAGTTGCTGTAGGTGTCTGGTTAGGTACATCCCAAAAGGTGCATTGTACGCAATTATAGGCCTGATGATGGATGAGTACAGAGGCACAATGACCTCCCCTGCCATACATGTGAATCAGTCATGATTAGCTGGGCTATATAACATGTCTGTCAATCCACGTTGGCCATGTGGTAGACAAATGACAGACCACTACCATGTTTCTTCCCCAGGTCCCCAACTCGTCTTCTGTACTCAATGGCCTAACACCTATGTTGTACTGTGCCACCAATGTCGGCGTGGGAATCTGCATTGAATACTGATACTCCCCTCCCTTGTTCAAGTGTTGTGGCCGACAAGAATGGTAACAGCTATAACGTGGTAGTACTGGTGTGCTCCTGTGAAACCTGAAACAGGTTCATGTTACTGCACAGATATCGATGTCCAGAATGCTAGGTAGGGTTTTGGGTGCGTGCATCCTTGGGTCTAGGCGTCCAGTGTTGAGTAGCATCACTCTTACTTCCTCATCCTTTGTGATACAAATGGATGTGGGTTTGCCTTATGAGCCTTGCCTAATACAGGCACTATGGGTGTAGCAGGAGGCTCCGCCAAATGTCAATAGGACTGTGGTGACAGGTGCAAGCTGTCCCTAGCAAAGCATACCACCCCAAGATGGCAGGCATTGGCACACCTGTGAATGACACCAGTATGTCAGTCAATTGTTGGAAGGGATCATCGTGCCTTGATATTGTGGCATTGTTCTAGGTGAGGGTAGGATGCTACTCAAGGTCAGGGTCAAACTGTCTCGGCCTACGTGCTCAGAGAGCTCTGTAATGTCTCATGTCATGTAGTCCAGGGAGGAATGTGTCAGGCCATTCACAGCAGCATGGACATTGACTGAGTCATACCTGTACCTGCCTTGGGGTTACCTGACTGTTTGTGTTATGTGGCAGTTCATAGTGCCTGACAGGCTGCACACCGTGACCCTCACTTCGTTAAGCCTGGTGAACGTGATGTGAGTGTGCCTGATGATAGAGGCACCTAGTACAGGTGTATGAGGTGTGTTGTTAACTGTTAATGGCTGTGAGTGTTCAGCACATTGGCTTTGTGTGATATGTGTTGCACATGTTCGTTTATGTGGTAGTGGTTGCCTGGATGTCTGCTTAGGAGGTCTCTGCTGCATAGGCAGAGCTGTGGTCTGAGCCTACAAGTATGATCATGTATGATCATGTGTTAGGTCGCTGTTGTGGTAGGTCTACATGAGACTGGAAGTGTAGTGAGTGATCCCCTTTGCCACGTGACTGGTTATGGTGGTATTGACTAGACAGAGCCTAGCCTCCAGTCTGGTATATGGTTGCATCACTCACATGAGTTTGAATTTGTTGTTAGGAGGAGGGGTTGTCTGTGTACATGCATCTGTTCTAACATTGTCTCTGGAGTACCACACTCACCAGCTGGACTGAGGAGGGAACTGACAACTGACCTCTGGACATGCTAGAATACTATTGTGAACTCTGTAATCACTAATGATTGAAAACAAGGTCCAGTGGGGAGTGAGGGTGTACTGACATTACCTACAACTGCTGACTGATATAAAAGCGTCAGTGAGCAAATGCCAGGTAACCTAAGTGCAATGTGTCACAATGAAGTAAATGCAACAGTGACAAGCAGTCACTTGCTGTCATGTGTAACATGGAAGTACGTACAGTAAGCAATGCAGATAACAGTAGTGAGTCACAGATGTGTTGCAAAGATGTGTACTATGTGGATGTAGCATACCAGTGAAATAACAAGCTAACAGATAACAAGCATATAAACAAAGGTAGATGCAGGAGGCCTGGATGTAGTGTTTGCTACAACAAACAAGGTGTAGCAATGTCAGTAAGATACAGCTCAGATATGCAGGCACTATAAACCTGAAACCAGATGTCCCCAGCTATGAATGGCAGAGTACAGCCTATTGTCACACATGGGTGCAGACCACAAACCTCGTTAATGTTAAATAACTGGCCTGAAGGCCAACTGCCCATACCAGAAGTAATACACTTGTACACTGGGCCCACAATCAGCAGTTCCCAACTTCAATGGATGAAAGATATGTGTCCTGCCACCACAGTGCTTGCCACCAACCTCCCTAATGTAAAACAACTGGTCTGAAGGCCAAGTACTTAGTACAAATGACATAGAATGATAGCTACACTGTAATCAGGTTTTAACCAATCAGTAATAAGTAGAAGTTAACACTACCTGTATAGAATGTGTACCATGTATTGTTGAGATACTATGCTGATAACCTGTTTGTGTACCTTTCCAGATAGACATGGCACCTAAACGGAATCCTGCCTACTCTGCTGCAGAGGATGACGTGATCCACCAGAGCCTGGTGCGTGACTATGCCATCCTGTTCTCACGCACCACCCAGAATCAGCAGGAGAGGTCTGCACTGTGGCAAAACCTTGTTAGCAGGATAAATGATGTTGGCATGCATGATAGGACATATGAGCAGGTGAGACATCACTGCAGTGATTTGATAAGAAATGTCCGCCAGCGTGCTGCAGATATCCGCAGGCAACAGGCTGCCACAGGTGGGGGGTGGCCACACATCCCCCCTCTCACCAGACAGGAGGAGGTACTGCTAAGTGTTGTGGATCCAGCCCCAGAACAACAGCAACCATCATGCATCCTGATGGAGGTTGGATCCACACAGCAGCAAGACAGCGAGCGTGCAGGTAAGATGCCATATTCATTTATTGTTATTACTTTTACATTTGTTGACCCAGATAGTCTAGCTGGATATAAGTTCATTTTCAGTAGAGGCCTGTGGAGAAAAGCTCCACACATAATGTAATAAAGGCAGACAGACAAGTTGTCATTACAGACAGCCAACATAATAGAATTGTACACCAGCCTGTTAATTAAATCAACATACATGTAAGGAAGTCAAACAGTTTAGAGTCATACACAATGTACCGTTGGTTTCAAAGCAATCCTACCTAAAGCATAACGGTTATGCAATAAGGCAAAAGCCATATACATAATAGTTAGGGCTCAGAAGGGTAGAGAAGTAGAAGGAGTATGACAGATACAATGATATGGAAGAGGCAGGAGTCAAGAAGGGAAGTGAGGAAAAGAAGGAAGACAGTCAAGAGGAGGTGGGAGGGATGGGAGAAGTAGGTCAGAGCATAGAAGGACATCAAGGTGAAAGAAACAGGGTAGAAGCTAGTTTCTATGCACAATGAGGGGTTAAAGGTGAAGAGAGGGTAGGGAGAGGGACGTTAGCCTGGACTCCAAGAAGAACAAAGCCAGTGGTTTTGGAAGTACAGTTTGAGTTGACGTTTGAAGAGAGGTAAGGGTGAGATTAGAGTTAACTCCTGGTATGTACATATGACTGTTCTGTACGCTGTTACTTCATGCATGCATAAGGTGTGCATGTGGCATGTATCTGTCATCATGATATATATACAGACATGATGTGCAGCTGATGTGTATAAGGGAACTAGTGTACTACTGTACTGTATCATGTGCAAAATGAATGGCACACATGTGCCCACTGACATTACTCTCTTCACACTTCCAGGTCCCTCCCATGTAGCAATGAGGCAGGCCATACATGCTGGTGAGTCTTTTAAAATTATCTGTAAAACAATTTATAAAACTAGGAAGAGTAGTGTAACTCTGTAGTAGACATGCTGGTGACTGTGTTCACAATAACTGTAATTGACAGGTAGTAAATTGAGTAGTGTAACACGGTACTGATGTGTGTGTTTACTGTGGGGTGTGCATGTGTGCAAGTGTGCCTGTGCCCAAGTGTGCATGTGTGTTAGTGTCCATGAGTGCATGTGTCCATTTCTGAATGTGTGCATTAGTATTGAAGTGCATCTCTTTCAAATATGTATTGAGACTGTAATCTGTGTTCCATGTTTTCCTCCCGTAGGTTCTGGTGCTGCTCTGGTGACCTGCAGCAGGGAACCTGAATCTTGTGCCCCAGGTACTGATGATGATGAAATGTCTGTAATGGTGCAGGAAGGTGTGTCTGGGTCCGCCATTGGTCAGCCAATTGACAGTACACAGCTTTCAACCCGTCAATGCGCACAGTCATCCTGCCGTTACATCCTTTGTCACCATTGTCCCTAGGTGATGGACAGTCAGCAGTGGGCATAGATCAGGGTAATGTGGTACCTGTGGTACATGCATCCTCACAAGGCAGCCATGTGCAGAGGCCTCCAATGGTACCACGCAGACAGTCGCCCATGGGTTCTCGTGGGGGCATCCGTGGCCGTACTGCCTCTGGCCGGCGTGCCCAAGGAGGTATGTCAACCTCCACTATGTTTAGAACTGTCATGCAGGCACAGGCACGTATGGAAAGGTACACCAGACAGGGTCTGAGGGAGCTGAGAGCATGTCGCATAGCCATGACCGGCGGCATGCATGATGTTGCGTATGCTGTCCGAAACTTCACAGGTGACGTTGACAGGCGTTGTGGGGGCATAGAACAGCTGCTCCACAACCAGATGTCCATGGGCCAGGGCGATGGTGTGCGTTTGCGGCGTCGATGTGGCCGTATGCCAGCAAGAGCACCAGCTGGCAGTGGGCACGGATGACAACGGCCCACTTTCGCGCCTCAAGTGCCAGCACCAGCCCCAGCAATGCTGGGTCTGTGCTGTCATCCAGACGCCCCAGGAGACCACGTGCACGTGGCTCTGGACAGTCCCAACAGGGAACTGTGTCCAGTCAACACACCCCTGCTTCCGATGACAGTACCCAGTCTGGGTTAGTACGGATACGGCCCGTAGCACCCTGCCAGGCACAGGTACCGTGTCCGTGCCCACAGACACTGATCTGGATGACCTGACAGGTGCAGTCTGTGGCTGTCCACAAAACCCTGTACATGGCAGCCATTATGTGGGACTGTGTGCATGCTTACACACATGCAGAAACCTGGAAACCTAACACCTAGGGCAAACACATACACACACACACTGCACCAACAACGGTCCACCCTGTACTGCTGCCCCTCACAAACACACATACACACACATGTCAATTGGTGTTACCAGTGGCCGGCTTGGGCATACCTAACCCACACCCTGTGCATATGATGACACTGTGCCACCTCCTGCATACTACAACATCGGTGCAGGTAAAGGTAAACACATTGCTGATGCACAGGGTGACTACATAGATGTGTTTAAGTAGTAACATGTTGGTAACTGTTGACTGTTGCAGTATAAATGTGTGTATATCCCAGCAGTCCTGCTGCAGTAACTGTATGAATGTCCTCAATTGTTATCTGCACCCATACTACTTAACAAAGTGTACCAGCTGCACACCATCACATGCTAACATTGACTATGGCAATGCGCATCTTGTGCTGTTATGTAGATTCAGCTACATGTAGCTGTTCTGTCACACATGCATCTATACACACCCTGCTACCCACACAGATGCACACACTCACCTGCCATTCCCATTATTTATCACCCTACATGAGTAGCTGTTGATACATGACAGGTACACATTTCAGAAGTGCACTATGTTGTTTACTACTGGCATCCCCTTCTCTACCTGTACTCACAGGGTTCAGGCAACCTCATCAGTTGGAAGATGTAATGTGCATCAGGTACTGTAGTACCCTGATTGCCACAGCAAACATGTTTCCCATATGGAAATGCACACACAGACACATCCCACATCCACACACTTGCCACATTCAGGCTTCAGAACACTATCTAGGTATATTCGGTACATGTGCGTGTTACAGTAGCATGTAACACTATACTGAGTACTGGCAGTTAGTTGTCTGTTGTCATGTTGTCTGTATAGAATAAAAGAATTGTTTGATTATCCTACTCCGTTTTGTGGACATTACTTGAAGAAGTGTTACCTTACATGTGTTATCAGTACCACCACCTTCTGTTTTGTAGTTTTGTTTGTATAGGGTGCTATCAACATCACTGCTTGTTAAGGGTAATGACCACCCTGCAGTGCATAGCCCCATGTGGCAAAAGCCACATCCCACCCCATCATTGTGCACACACACTAACCCCACCAACAGTAAAACACATACTTTCCATTTGCAAGATTCAAACCCATACCTAACTGTGCAATGACAGTAGAAACAGACACATTAGCAGAGTGTGCTATTTGCAGTAGTTGGAGAAATTCTTACTAATGCTGTACTTAGAGGGTGCTGACATCATCTGTGTGTAGGAGGAGGGATGTGCACCCTGTAGTGTGTTCTCCCAGTTGGCAAAAGGCAAATAACCCTCCCAGCATAGTGCACACACATAAACCACACTCATACTAACACACATACATTCCCTTTGCAGGATTCAAACCCCTACCTAGCTATGTTAAGACACTACAGACAGACGCATTAGCACAGCAAGCTATTCGCATTACTGGGGGATTTCTTTTCCCCTGATATACTTATAGGGTGCTGACATCATCAGAGTCTAGAAAGTTGTGGTGTGTTTTCCCAGTTGCCAAAAGGGATGTTTCTTTCATACACACTTACACACACACTTACCCCCTTTCACACACATTGCCACCTGCTGGATTCAAACCTCCGACCTAACTATGTTATGACACTAGAGACGGACGCATTAGCACAGCGCGCTATTCGCATTACTGGGGAATTTCCTTTCCCCTGATATACTTATAGGGTGCTGACATCATCAGAGTTTAGAAAGTGGAATGATCATCCAGTGGTGTGTTTTCCCAGTTGCCAAAAGGGATGTTTCTTTCATACACACTTACCCCCCTTCACACACACTTGCCACCTGCTGGATTCAAACCCCTACCTAACTATGTTATGACACTAGAGACGGACGCATTAGCACAGCGCGCTATTCGTATTACTGGGGAATTTCCTTTCCCCTGATATACTTATAGGGTGCTGACATCATCAGAGTTTAGAAAGTGGAATGATCATCCTGTGGTGTGTTTTCCCAGTTGCCAAAAGGGATGTTTCTTTCATACACACTTACCCCCCTTCACACACACTTGCCACTTGCTGGATTCAAACCCCTACTTAACTATGTTATGACACTAGAAACGGACGCATTAGCATGGCGCGCTATTCGGATTACTGAGAGAATCCTTTTCTCCAATATACTTATAGGGTGCTGACATCATCAGAGTCTAGAAAGTGGAATGATCATTCTGTGGTGTGTTTTCCCAGTTGCCAAAAGGAATGTTTCTTTCATACACACTTACACACACACTTACCCCCCTTCACACACACTTGCCACCTGCTGGATTCAAACCCCTACCTAACTATGTTATGACACTAGAGACAGACGCATTAGCACGGCGCGCTATTTGGATTACTGAGAGAATCTTTTTCTCCAATATGCTTATAGGGTGCTTACATGATCAGTGTCTAGAAAGGGGGATGAGCATCCTCTGGTGTGTTTTCACATTTGCTAGGGGTAACATTTGGACCAAGTGTGTGAGCATGCCCAGTTCAGCCTTCCCGTGGCATGTTGTGTGAAAGATGTCTCATTTATCTAAGTGTGTGAGCATGCCCAGTGTGGGCTTTACATATGTTGAACTCTGCAGCCCATCACATCTGTGGATGAGTGTGACCTTCAACAAATACCTGAAGTTTATGGTTGTGTGTTCTGTGCCATGTTGTGTAGTTACTGTCCGAATGCTTTTTGTGAACAAAACAGGGAGTATACTGTGCCTGCAGGTTTTGCATGGGATACTTTGCACACAATTGTCAACATCCGTTCATACTGACCTAACACTGTAGCACTGTCTAATGTAGTGTTTCAGTACTTTCACTGTGGTGGTCAGTATCCTGGCCTTTAGTCCTATCACTGCTTTACATTTCCATAGTGTGCACAACAGCCTGGTTAGGGTCCAGTTGTGCACATCTGCACAAAGGCAGTGCCTCTACAGACCCTGTTAATTGCTGCCCCATAAGCTTAACAAGTGTAGTCTGCAAATCTATGGAGAGGATCATAATTGAGCTCATAAACAAAGATATAGGGGACATGCAGACATTGTACCCATCCCATTTTGGCTTGGTCAGGGGCAGATCATGCCTTTTGTACTGGGTTGACATCTTCAAATTGGTCACTTAGGCCATTGTTGGGGAAAGGCAGTCCATACAGCCTACCTTGGCCTTGCAAACACTTTCAACACAATACCCCACTCAGGTATTGTGGAAAACCCTAACAACTGAAATGTAAACCCATATGTCACAAGATGGGTTGCAAACTGGCTTAAGGATGGGACCCACAGGGTTAGAGTTGCTGGCACTATGTTAGACTCCAGGCTGGTCACAGGTGGTGTCACACAGGGCTCAGTCCTTGGCCCCCATTGTTTGTCATGTGCTTCCCAGAAGTACAGGCCAACATGGGAGGACTTTGGATGACAATGTTAGCAGATGACTGCACACTGGGCACCATAGTGGACAGTGCATCACACACAGATATCCTTCAGAAGGGACTCACAGTAACTGATAGCTGGTGCCAGGGCCATGGCCTGAAGTCAGAGTGCACAACATGTGTAGACATACCCTTCAGGAAAAGCAAGGTGACCCCAAGCTACCATATAGGTGGCAATCCTCTAAGCACAGAGGAGGTTATCATGGACCTGGGGACCCAGGTTAACAGTCGCCATTCTTCTGAGACTCACATTGCTAAAGTGGCTAGGAAGACCTTCTACATTGCCCACCTGATCAGGCTGGGATTCACATCCAGATCTAGTGGGTCATTGTTCCCCTGTACTCTTCACTTATCAGACCGGTGATCGAGTCGAATGCCCTATTCTGGCTGTATCTCACACAACATCTGCAGCAATTGGAGACACCCTGACTGTCCCCACCTAAAGGATCAAGGAACCCCAACAGCTGTCATATGCTGCCAGATTGACGACACTCACACTCTATTCACTCACATACCGCCTGCTTAGAGGTGACATGTGCCTGACATGCGAGGCCATGTCCAAACAGAGATTAATGGGCATGCTCCACCTCAGACTCATAAGATCCACCTGAACCACTAGTGCAGGTGACTTACACCTTAGCAGGGATGTATGTTGGACATGTTGGAGGGATGGAGTTATCACTCGGAGACTCCCTATGCTGTGGAATACAATCCTGGTCCATTTGAGGCAGAGCACCTTGCTGGCTGTGTTCAAGAGGTATCTTGACCTAATGCTAGTCGGAGAATGTGTTTGTCCATCAACACATTGTAAGCGTAGTTCGACATGTCATATGTCTTGTTTAGTATACTGTGCCTCTGTCTACCTGTGACATAACATTGATACCCAGGGTAAACCTCCCATCTCCCATCCACTCATTAGGATTCCTGTTGTGGGGACTCAACCAGTGTCTCTATGGACAACCTGTACTGGTAGTTTACTCATGTGTGGGGGTGGCTTCTGTGTTTTGGATAATGCAGTACAGCCTGTCCTATATATGTCAGTGCTGGGGTTCAGGTCCCTCATGTGCATAGCTCCCTGCCATTCAGATTGTACAAGGTGCAGCATGTGCATTGATTCCAGCTTGGACATGGCTTTCTACATCAGGCACAGCTTGCATCTGGGTGGACAGCATGGCAGTGTGTGGAGCTGCACTCTGTTTAATCAGACTACACATTACATGTGTTCCAGCTCTGTCATACTCCTGGTGAGGTACTGTTGTGGACTTTACAGGTGCTGGATGTGTGTGCATGAGGTACACCCACAGGGGCTGTTGTGGTCATTTCTAATGCTGATGAAAGATAACTGCAGAACCAGAATGACCTCCCCTTAGCTAGATGTCAGACAGCATGGACCATACAATCACAACTGAAAACAGGACCCTCTCCACAAAGGGAAAGTGTCCTGTCTGGTGGACCCCAGCCATAAACAAACTGTATGACAGATGAGGGTTACTAATGCAAGACAGAGCTACATCTCCAAAGGGAAGACAGCTGTGATCAGCACTAGTAGAAAGCTACATTATCTCATAAAGACATGCAAGGTCAACTTGGGGACATAAATCACCAAAGACAATGAAGGTAACCACACTGCTTTCTTCAGTTATGTCAGACACCTGGTTGTGAACCCTCGGATATGCTCAGAGTTGGTACACAACAACATATATTCCAGTGACCTGACAGATATTGGCAACATTCCGGCGGACAGCTTCAGTGCGATTTACCCCTCCCTCACCCCCAAAACAAGATAGTTATCACTGCTGTATGTAACCTCACTGTCATCTTGGATGTCCATGTGAGAGCCACACTCAGCAAAGACAAGTACACAGCATCCATGGGACCTGCTGGTATCTCCAGTTGCATGCTATGTGAACTCCAGAAGGGCTGGACCCATATATACAACTGCTATTTAACCTTAGTCTTGCTACAGGATATGTACCTGAACACTGGCATACGGCAACAGTGGTCCCACTCCACAAGGGGATGCCTCCACAGACCATGGCAACTACCACCACACAGGCTTAACCAGCCTTGTCTGCAAAGATATGGGAGGAGTCATGGAGCTCTTACACAGACACATTACTGACCTACGGACCCTTGTTCCCACCTAGTTCAGCTTTGTACAGGGCAGATCCTGCCTTTTGCACCTTTGCACCTGAAAAGTACCTACCATGAAGATCAGGGTTCTTCAACACATGTCATATGCTTCCAGAATAGAGGAAGTCCAGCTTTGTTCAGTGTCATACCGCATACTTACAGGTGACCTATGCCTGACATACAAGACCATGTCCAATCAGGATTTGGTGGACATACTCCACTGCAAGCAATCCAAATCCACCAGAGCCATGAGAGCTGAGTATTTGAACCTCAGCACATACATGTATAGGACATGCTGGAGGGACAGAGTCATAACTCAGAGGCATCTCACACTCTAGCAGAGTATCCCAGTTCATGTTTGACAGAGTCCCTCACTGACTCTCTTCAGGAGACATCTGGACAACTGCATATGAGACAGAGGCACAGACTAGACAGAGACACAGTCATGTTATTCAATTACGTAAGGGGTCATAATGTGTCACTACTAAGTCAGAGGCACAATATTCAGAATCTATTCTGTACACTTATTACCACTATAAGGGGTGGCAATAGCCACATCACTATGGCTAGGCTTATACATGCACTAGGGCAGATAGCCTAGTAGTACACTATGACACTATGAAACACCGGTGTATGTGTAGCTATTGTCAATCAAACAGTATGATGTGGCTTGGGGGCTTGATATCTCCCTGTATTCCAACATTGTTTTGTCTATTCCTTCTAGCATGTCTAGGGATCAGTTGCTAGTGTCCTCTCCTGCTCAGCTGGTGAACCTGGGAATATTGAGGCACTGTTACAGTTGCCTCATGTACACTAACAACCCTCTCCTTCTGCCATAAAACACACATACATGTGAGAGATGCAACTATATAGCCAAAGTGGAGGCTGAGCTCTCTCAACATAGGACTAGCAAGACCAGAGAGAGGGTGAAGGTAACCACACACACATCTTTAATCCAGTCTCACATGGCACTGTCACAACTTAAGATCGTACACATAGACACACAGAGACACTCTTGGAGGCTCTGATCAGAAGTCTGCCAGAATGGCGGTGGCCACCACAGCAGACACTCACACAACTGCCTCCACAGGGCACAGCACATGCAACACATTGACCACAGAGTTGGTGTGCCAAACAGTCACAGCCCTTAAGGCCAAACACAATGCCGGACACACTTGTCATAGGTGACTCCATAGTCAGACACACTGATGTCCCACTCACCAGATCAGGTACAGAGGAGGTCACAGTAAGCTGCCTATCGGGCACTGGAATCCACCACATAATGCAAGCACTCAGGTCACTAAACTGCAAGTACAGGTCTGACCCAGTCATAATCCATGCTGGTGTGAACGACCTGAGATGTACCTCCCTGGACTACATGGAAAGAGACATAGAGGATCCCTCTGATTATGTAGGCCAGGCAGGTATGACCCTGACCTTGACAGTATCCTACCTTCACCAAGTATGATGCCACATAAACAGAGACAAGATGATCAGCTGTAGTATTTTGCTTAGACTATGGTGTCATTCTAAGGGGTCCAATGTCTGTCTGCCTGGGATGACATGCTGGACAGGCCACGGTGATTTGCAAGGGACGGCTTGCACCTGTCACCCCTGGGCTTCCGGATTTCAGATGATGCTCTTGCCACCCCCATTGTGCCTTTTTATGCAAGACTCAGATTCTACACCTACCACCCTAGAACACAGTAAAGGAAAGACACTAAGGGTAATGCTGCTCAATGCCCAAGGTCTCAACCTCAAGCTGCACACACTCTATGCCCTTCTCAGTATGTAGCACATTGATGTCTGTGCTGTGCCTGAAACCTGGTTCACAGCTTCTGACAGCACCATCGGCACTATCGGGTGTTACCTCATATCATGCATTCTGGCACCAGCATCCCGACAACACCAAGAAGGATGGTGGGTGTCCATATTCATCAAGGACACCCTCACCTCATGGTTGGTGGCAACACACGATGCATCAGAGACCATCCAGGTGCCAGTGACCATAGGCAAGACTGCTCTGCAGTTTGTAGCATGTTACATGCCACCCGCTCAAACTCAGGTACCTCACACAGCTATCCTGCAAACACTGAAGGGGATAAATGTATCTCAAAACACCATCCTACTGGGTGATTCCAACTATCCACATATAGACTGGGATCACTAATCATGCCACAACACTCTAACACAAAGGTTCCAAGAGTTCATACACTGAAATGCCATGGAACAACTGGTCCCAATCCCCTCAAGTGGAGGCAACATACTAGAACACATCATCACAAACATGGGGTCACACCTGTTCAACACCAGACAAATACCCATCATTGGTGAGATCAGATCATGGACTATTCTCAGTGGGAGTCCACATCCCACCCACACCCCAGATGGGAAATGAAATGGTGAAGACCTTCTCAAATGCCGACTTCACATTTCTGAGGACTGGTGTGGTCTCTTTCAAGGCCCCCAGGCCAGCAGACACCATTACCCAAGCCACTGTATCACTTAGAAATGCCTTCTACCAGCACCTCCAGGACTGCATGGTTCAGGCAATCCCAAATAATAATGACTCTTTGTACCACAGGCAAGCATCCAGTCTGGTGGACCCTAGCCATAAACAAGCTGTACAACACAAGGAAGGAGCTACTACAAGATAGAGCGTAATCCGTGGGGGGGAAGGCACCCTGCTGATTGTGAGTAAAACACTGGGTTCCCCATACAATCATCCAAGGCATGTTTTGAGAGTAAACCCACTCAGGACTCCAGGGACAATCATGAGGCCTTTTTACCTATGTTTGAAACCTGGGAGGAAACTCCCAGATATGCTCAGACTTAGTTCAGAATAATGTTGATATCACTGCACCTACAGACATTGGCAACATACTGACTGACAGGTTCAGTGCAGATTTCTCCCCTCCCCAACTGGGGGTATGTACCAGAGGATTGTAGCCCCCAAACATCTCCACTGCTGGGGTGGGAACTGCTCAATCCAAGGCAGAAAACACTTTATCCATGGGACCAGATGGTGTCCCCAGTTGTGTGCTCCATGAACTCAATGAGTAATTACACCCGCAGTTAGGGCAGCTGTTTAATCTTAGCCTCACCTCAGGATATGTTCCCAAGGAGTGGCATACAGCAATGGTGGACCCACTTCACAAAGGAGGTGCCTCCACCAACCCCAGAAACTACCATCCCATCAGCTTGACAAGCCTGTTCTGCTAAGCTATGGAGAGGATCATAATGGGAATTCTAAATGAAGACATAGGGGACTTGCAGACATTGGATCCAATCCAGTTTGGCTTTGTCAAGGGCAGATCATGCCTTTTAAACTTGGTTGACTTTTTCAAAACACTCACCCAGGCCATTGACGTGGGCAAGGCAGTCCACACAGCCTACCTTGACCTGGCAAAGGCTTTCGACACAATACCCCACTCAGGTATCATTGAAAACGTCACCAGCTTAATTGTGAACCCATACATCACAGCATGGGTTGCAAATTGGCTAAGTGACGGAACACACAGGGTCAAAGTTGCTGGTGCCAGTTCACACTCCAGAGCTGTCACAAGTGGTGTCCCACAGGGCTCAGTCCTGGGCCCACATTTGTTCAGTATCTACTTTTCAGAAGTGCGAGCAAACACAGGAGGATTATGGCTGACAAAGTTTGAAGATGACTGCAAACTGGGAAGCATAGCTGGAAACCCATCTGACACAGACATCCTTCAGAAGGGTCTCATAGACACAGATAACTGGTGCCACGGCCATGGCCTTACATTAAACACTAAACAATGCATAGCCATACCCTTCAGGAAGAACAAGGTTACCACTACTTCCCATCTAGGTGGCAATCCTCTAAGCACAACGTAGGTTATCAGGGACCTGGGCACCCAGGTTGACAGTGACCTTTGCTTGACACTCACATTGCCAGGGTAGTTTGGAAGGCCTTCTACATTGGCCACCTCATCATGCAGTGATTCACATCTAGATCAAGGGAGGTCATTGTTCCCCTGTACTCATCACACCAATGATTGCATACACTGCCCCATTCAGATTGGATGGGCCCACAAATTCCTCGACAGGAGGTGAAAGGGTCTCAAACATATTTCTTATGCTGCCCGACTGAAGGAATTCCAGCTGTATTCAGTCACTTACTGACTGCTCAGAGGTGATCTGTGCCTGACATACAAGGCTATGTCCAACCCAGACTTTATGAACATGCTTCACCTCAAGACCTCTACATCCATCAGAACTACAAGGGCAGGAGACCTAAACCTCAACACAGATATTAATAGGATGTGCTGGAGGGACAGATTCATCACCCAGAGAGTCCATATGCTGTGGAACAACATCCTGGTACATGTGGGGCTGAGCACCTCACTGGCTTTGTTCAAGTGAGATCTTGACCAATGGATGGGAGATTGCAGGTATACCCCAGGGATAACCTCAGTATCACTGCTTGACAGAGGCACAGCAAAATAATGGGCATATCCATCAACTTGCAGGGGTGGCAGACGCCACAAAACTCTGGCCTAGGCTTATTAATGCCCTAGGGCAGATAGCCTAGTATGAACCTATGGACATAGGCCTGGGGCAGTTCCTGCTATTAGGACAGTGGTCTGCAGCAGGCTATATAGTAGTAGTCGGTTTTAGCCATTGTTTTTGACCATGGCTATTCCATGTTGCTTCTTGTTGTGGTACAAACATGGGTGTGTGGTTATCCATGCTATTTATTGCTAGACACCCTCATTTTGTATCTTGCTCCATGTTTTTGCACATGTACATCACTGTATGATGTGCAGCTGTTTCCACAGGGTCATATGCGTGGATATGGATGTTAGTTGGGGTCCTCAGGTGTGCATATTGTACATGATATTACATTACTTAACACATGGCATTCATGCCTCAGGTGGTGCTGCAGGGCCACCTCTGTCTGATACACATACTACACTCCCTGTACATTTGGAAGCAGGTTGTGTCATGTTAGGCATCCCTGTTACTGTATGAGTGAGTCAGAGCGGTATCAGTCCCAGTGTTCCTACTGACCAAGCGTATGTGCTATCGTTGCCTCTTTGCCAAGGCCAGGGCATACTGGGCACGCCTCCTTCTGCCTACTGGGACAAGGTCAGGTTGTTCCTCCTCCGAGTCACCCCTGCCTGTGGTGGCCTTGGCAATGGTGGGGATGTTTGGCCCAGCCCTGTGCTGGTCCTGCTGCAGCTGTTTCCACAGGATCATATTATGTAGCATAGCACATATCATGATCATTTGGGTACATGTAGTTGGTGTGTACTGCAAAGCTCCACCAGATGTGTCCAGACACCGGAACCGTGACTTGAGCAGCCCAAACACACGCTCTATGATATTACGTGTTTGTGCGTGTGCCTCATTATGGCGTTCCTGTTCAGGTGTGTGTGCATTTCTGATGGGTGTCATCAGCCACGGCTCAAGTGCATAACCTGCATCCCCCACTAGGTGTCCGTGTGGGAAGTCCCCATTGGCAAATGATTGGTACAGCTGCGTCAGATGCCAGATGTGGGAATCGTGGTAGCTCCCAGGGCAGCCAGCACACACATTCATTATTATGCCCTGGGCATCACACACGACCTGGCAGTTGATGGAGGGGTATCCCTTGCGGTTAATGTAGACTCTACCCCACTCACCGGCTGGTGCTTTGATGCGTATGTGCGTGCAGTCTATTGCACCCAGCACATCAGGGTATCCTGCTATTTGCTGGAAGAGACGCATATTGCTGGCCACAACTTCACGGTCATTAGGGACATATATATGATCACTGACATGTGGTGACATGGCATCCAGGAACTGGTGCAGTACCCTGGAGGCTGATGCCTGTGATATCCCCATCATATCACCAGTTGGTCTCTGGAAGGTACCTGTTGCTAGTATTCTTAGGCCAACACATACCTTGGTTTCCACTGGGATGGGTTCCCCTCTGTTGGTTCTGTGTGTGAGGTGTGGCCTGCACAGCTCAACAATCTGCTGCAGGAGCTCTCTGTCCACTCTATAGCTCTACTATCTCCAGCTCATGTAACCCATGGTAGGTGACCCTGGGCCTGTATACTCTTCTCCTTCTCCTCACTCTGGGTTGTCTGTCAGCATCTGCATTGTCACCACCCTCAGCAATTCGCCTATGCCTGATTATAATAGCCATGGCAGCCCCTAGCATTTCTGCTCTGAGTTCAGCTTTATTTCAGTTTTCAATTCTGATAGCTTAGCTTCTGGCAGTATCTCTTGTGAGAAACAGCCTTCACTGCTCTTTGTTGTGTTTTAAGTGCTGGGCTGGGCTTCTAGTCTGCCTGTGTAATTGCCTGCTTGTAATTGTTTCCACCAATTAACTCCAGCAGTATTCCCTGGCAGTTTCCCTGTATTTTGGTTGTTTCCTGTTTCTTCTCTGTTTCCTGAGGGGGAGCAATGTGCACACCAGCTTAAACACGCTCATAGTCACTTAAACGCGCGCACACATCCCTACACAGTGTTACACGCACGCACACATCCTTACACGGTGTTAGCTATACTGATTCATGCTAAAACGCGCGCACACTGCCTTACACACGTGCACACCTGCGCAAACCGTTGTAAACAGTTTGCAACATGCTCCCACATGTTGAACCTGCCTTACACGCGCGCACACGCGCGCATACACGTATATCAAGAAACTTGGAGTGTAGGGATAGCGTATACCCTCAATTTCTTGACTTTCCTAGTGTTCTGTTGGGACACACCTCCCCCCCTGATGTCTGTCTGTCATCTGTTACCTTACATTGCCCTCCAATCTGGGACATTTCTTTCTATCCTTCCCCTCCGTGATGTCACCTACCTCTTACTCTGTTCCTCCCCCTTCTCTAACTCTTACACTACTCAGAAAGTGCTCATTACCTATGTGGCAGTGTGATTCAGTATTGTAACCCTCATTTACATAGGATTGCCTAGTAATGCTTAGTTACATATCTTACACGGAGCTTCCCCCCCTTGACAACCACTAAACGGAGGCCATATTGTTTTTAGTCTGCAAGTCCCTCCATTGACATTCCATGTAATACATAAATCCCACAATTGTGGGCTTATAAGCTTCGGTTTTCAGTTTTAGGTAGCGCACCCGGTTTGCGCGGGTGTGCGCTGCAGTTAAACACAATAATCCCGTGAAAAAAAAGTTAAATAACTTATTTTTGCAACACTTTTCATGCCAATGGCCACATATTTGGCCATTGGCATGCTTAATGACACATATGCACCCTTTATTTGGAGCTGACATAGCTCCGTTTTTGATTTTGCAGAAATGTACTCAGTTGTCAGCTGAGTACATTTCTGCAGCTAACACGTCCGTTACACGGACTGGTTTCTGCTTCATGGATCGCTCAAATACCTCATTTGCATATCTTGGAGCTGCAAATGAGGCATTGAGCATTTCCACGCCCAGTCCGTGTAAGAGACGTGTTAGCTGTCTCTTACACGGAGGTTTGGGCTGTACCTGAATCGGGAGGCTTACACGGAGGCTTACACTACTCTTGAACTCCGTGTAAGCCTTCCTGAATCTGGCCCCTTATCAATGCTTATTTGTGTACCAAACCAATATGAATAGTGAGTGCAGAATAAGGAATAATGCTCTCTTAAACCATGTATATTTTTAAGGTTCATCTGGTTTGTAAAGTCATTTAACTTCTTGGCTTGAGATGTTAGTTTTATTTACCATTTTTAGAAGTATCATTGCCTGATAATAGGCAGTTAAAATCACCTGTTGCTATAATTTCCCCTTTTGCATTTAAAGTAATCAGGTCCAGATATTTGTCAACATATTTAGTACTCAGTCCTGGTATCCAGTATGTATTAATTAAAGTAGAATACTTCCTATTGATTTCCAAAATAACCATGCATAGCATCCCATATTTATCTGAAATTGTATCTATAACTCTTGGCATAGTATTTTTCCATAGAATAAGAGTGACCCTTCTCTTGGTCTTAAAACATGAATCAGCCAGAATGGTATAGCCATTGAATGAGTATTTTTGTAGATTTTTTTAATAAAAAGATGATCTGGGCTTTATGCATTTTGATATATTTAAGCAAACCAGCTTTTTTGATATTATTGTTCAAACCATTAATGTTTAATGATAAACATTTATAAGCCTTTGACTATAATGTGTATGTTATTACTAACTGAAAGACCTTTCTTCCGTGTTGACTTGAATCTACTGAAAACTTACTTATCATGGATGCATAACATGTATTAAGCACTACCTTCAAAAGCCCAAAACTATTTACAAACACATACATGAAACAAAGTTTCTGGTTTAGTTAAAAACTTAACTAAACCATCCATCCACCACCTCTCCATTACCAAAAGACACAAATTATCCATCTCTGCTTAGAATATAGTATAAAAAAATGAAAAGGATTATGAAAGCAACTAAAGAAATCTTGATCCATGAAATATACATTAGAATGAGAGTATCTAATATATCTGAAGCTATATGAATATGTCACATATGATAATAGCACCTCTAATACGTAGATATGTCAGAAATACACATCAGATCAAAGTATGTATAAACATTAGAAGCCTAAGGTTAAGAAGATTGTCAATATTTCCAAGACTTTTCAAGAAACATCAGATGATTTAACCATTTTATCAGTCATCTATGTAACATTTTTCATGTACGAATCTGTTGAATATGTATATAACACTTATTACAACATAACTATTATATTTTGCAATTATACACATATTACTCATATGCATTAATAATATCTATCTTGACGTATTTTATCAGGAAGGGGGTAGAGAGAGAGAGAGAAAGAAAAAAAAAGGAGCCTCACAACCCTCTGTTTAGTTTTGAAAGGTTTAGTTATATAACATAAGTCTGATGTTAATATGCATAATGGTTTTCTAATGCAGCTCCTAGTTCACCTGATGTCATTTAGTTACTAATAGTGTAATTGAATCTGCAGAATGTATGCATCTATAAGACAGCATAGGCATTCTGCAAAGGAGTTAAACACTTTTATCAGAACTAATCATTCCCCATTTAAAGTATCTAGTGAAGGATAACAGAATTTCAAGAGAAAAGAATTCTAAGTACAACCATTTAACAAGTTCAAAAGGTCAAATTATGTCATTGGTGTTGTTTCCTCAAGCTGCAGCTTCATAAACTTGTTAAAAAGTATCTAAATAGGCTCATGCACAACTGAAGTTGTCTCTAGTGAAGAAAAAAACATTTTCAGCAGGAAATTAAGATCTTGAAGCTCTTAAAGTTTACAGAAAGAAAAAAAATGAATCTCCACAATGAGAACAGTCATACAGACCACTAGTTTCCTCACAAAACTTCAACATCATGTAAAAATTAACCCTTTCATATAAACACAGCTATTTAGAAGTAACAGCTGCCTCAAATCAGAAATCATATTATAACATTTCAGTCATTTACCCTACCCACCAGTTAACCAGGCCAGAGAGAGAGAGAGAGTGAGAGAGAGAGAGAGAAAAGGAACCTAGTATATATATATATATATATATATATATATATATATATATATATATAACTTATATTTAGCTATCTATAAAACACCATTAATGTTTAAATGTATCTAAACAGAGTCTAAAACATCTAGTTAGAAACACTAATCTGAAACAGCTTGTTACCCCACCACTGACCCACTAGAAAAAATGCACTTTGGTATTAAGTCAAATTATACTATTACTGAAGAATTAGAAGACATAAATTATTATTAGTTATTTAAAAGGGAAAAGTATGTAAAGTACCTATGATGGGGAAAAGAGAGAAAAGGAACATTGATAACAAAAGAGGAGAGAGAGAGAAAAAGTTATTTAAGTACTTAGTACTATATATAATTAGAAGTAGATATAGAAAGGAAAAGAGAAAGTTAATAATAAAAATAATTCACTTTACCTTACAGCATAAAGACTTTCCAGAATCAAATATATTATGGTTCATAAAACAAAGCATTTAAATTTGGAAGGAATGTATTCGTTTGTCCTTTAGTTTCTTAGTTTTGTTTGCTCCTTCCTTCACAGACCATCCATTTTTTGTTGTCTGTCTCTTCAAACTCTGGGATGACCATTCCATTTCTTCTATGTTCAACAGTATTTTCTTCTTTTGGATAAATTCTGCTGCTTCTTGTAGGGAATCAAAGATCTTCATTCCTTCTGGCAAGGTGATTTTTATTCTTGCAGGAAAAAGAATTTGAGCTTTAATATTGGCTTTTTTAAGGACTTAATTAGAGGAGCACACTCCTTTCTTCTGAGTATGACTGTGGAGGTGTAGTCATTGTCAAAACTAATAACTTTTTTACCCATCTTGATAGGGGAATTAGTCCAAACTGGTTTCAGCACAAAGTCCTTGTCTTGTGAGGAAAGGAATCTAACTATTATAGACCTGGGTTTAGATGAGCTCAGAGATGAAGCTGGATTTGCCAGGGAATGATGAGCCCTCTCAATACCAAAAGAGAGGGATTCAGGCATGTTTAGTGCTGATGAAAACCACTTATTGAGGAACTGAGTCATGTTAGTACCCTCTTTTTTCTCAGGAATTCCATATATTCTTATGTTATCCCTCCTTGATCTACTTCCAAGGTCTTCCAGTTTCTCAATCAGCCTGGTTTCAAAAGAAATTCATTTTTTCATGTTCATTTTCTATCACTCTAGTATCTAGGTCAGTTACTGTTTCCTCTAAGGCAAGAATCTGTTCAGATTGTTTTTTTTACTATTCCATTTAGAAGTTCCAGTTGTTTACTGCATTCTTGTTTGATAACATCCATTTTGTTTTCGAATTTGTCCATTTTAGTGACAGTTCTTGGATGTTTGTTATTATAAGATGCAGTTCTTTCTTCACTGCACTCTCCTGGTGTGGGTTCTTCAAGTTGCTCATGTTTTAGTGACAGTTCTTGGATGTTTGTTATTATAAGATGTAGTTCTTTCTTCACTGCACTCTCCTGGTGTGGGTTCTTCACGTTGCTCATGTTTTTAGTGACAGTTCTTGGATGTTTGTTATTATAAGATGTAGTTCTTTCTTCACTGCACTCTCCTGGTGTGGGTTCTTCACGTTGCTCATGTTTTTAGTGACAGTTCTTGGATGTTTGTTATTATAAGATGTAGTTCTTTCTTCACTGCACTCTCCTGGTGTGGGTTCTTCACGTTGCTCATGTTTTAGTGACAGTTCTTGGATGGTTGTTATTATAAGATGTAGTTCTTTCTTCACTGCACTCTCCTGGTGTGGGTTCTTCACGTTGCTCATGTTTTTAGTGACAGTTCTTGGATGTTTGTTATTATAAGATGTAGTTCTTTCTTCACTGCACTCTCCTGGTGTGGGTTCTTCACGTTGCTCATGTTTTTAGTGACAGTTCTTGGATGTTTGTTATTATAAGATGTAGTTCTTTCTTCACTGCACTCTCCTGGTGTGGGTTCTTCACGTTGCTCATGTTTTTAGTGACAGTTCTTGGATGTTTGTTGTTATAAGATGTAGTTCTTTCTTCACTGCACTCTCCTGGTGTGGGTTCTTCACGTTGCTCATGTTTTTAGTGACAGTTCTTGGATGTTTGTTATTATAAGATGTAGTTCTTTCTTCACTGCACTCTCCTGGTGTGGGTTCTTCACGTTGCTCATGTTTTTAGTGACAGTTCTTGGATGTTTGTTATTATAAGATGTAGTTCTTTCTTCACTGCACTCTCCTGGTGTGGGTTCTTCACGTTGCTCATGTTTTTAGTGACAGTTCTTGGATGTTTGTTATTATAAGATGTAGTTCTTTCTTCACTGCACTCTCCTGGTGTGGGTTCTTCACGTTGCTCATGTTTTTAGTGACAGTTCTTGGATGTTTGTTATTATAAGATGTAGTTCTTTCTTCACTGCACTCTCCTGGTGTGGGTTCTTCACGTTGCTCATGTTTTTAGTGACAGTTCTTGGATGTTTGTTATTATAAGATGCAGTTCTTTCTTCACTGCACTCTCCTGGTGTGGGTTCTTCACGTTGCTCATGTTTTTAGTGACAGTTCTTGGATGTTTGTTATTATAAGATGTAGTTCTTTCTTCACTGCACTCTCCTGGTGTGGGTTCTTCACGTTACTCATGTTTTTAGTGACAGTTCTTGGATGTTTGTTATTATAAGATGTAGTTCTTTCTTCACTGCACTCTCCTGGTGTGGGTTCTTCACGTTACTCATGTTTTTAGTGACAGTTCTTTGATGTTTGTTATTATAAGATGTAGTTCTTTCTTCACTGCACTCTCCTGGTGTGGGTTCTTCACGTTACTCATGTTTTTAGTGACAGTTCTTGGATGTCTGTTATTATAAGATGTAGTTCTTTCTTCACTGCACTCTCCTGGTGTGGGTTCTTCACGTTGCTCATGTTTTTAGTGACAGTTCTTGGATGTTTGTTATTATAAGATGTAGTTCTTTCTTCACTGCACTCTCCTGGTGTGGGTTCTTCACGTTGCTCATGTTTTTAGTGACAGTTCTTGGATGTTTGTTATTATAAGATGTAG
Organism: Protopterus annectens; assembly: GCF_019279795.1. NCBI lineage: Eukaryota > Metazoa > Chordata > Ceratodontiformes > Protopteridae > Protopterus > Protopterus annectens. Next base: position 1,081,306,592 of record NC_056744.1, on the reverse strand, counting down.
TTCTTTCTTCACTGCACTCTCCTGGTGTGGGTTCTTCACGTTGCTCATGTTTTTAGTGACAGTTCTTGGATGTTTGTTATTATAAGATGCAGTTCTTTCTTCACTGTGCTCTCCTGGTGTGGGTTCTTCAAGTTGCTCATCTTGAGATCTCCAGTAGAAAACTTCTTGATAGGAATAATTAAAAAATTCTCTTGACTATGTATTAATTTTTTAGAAAATAATAGAGACTATGTTAATCTAACTTTTAGCATACTTTTAGTTTCATTTTTCTAAAAAAAATTAAAGTATATTTCCTGTCAGGATATTAAAATCTAAGCAGAGCTATGGATTTCTGCTGCTATCAGATTGGCATCTTGGCCACACCCCCTTAGTCATTTCTTAATCCATCTTTGTCACAAAGCAGAACCATAACTAAGATAGGCCAAAGGGTGTGGTTGCCCTAAGTGCAAGCTGTTAAGGGGTGTGATTTAACCAGCAATAAAGAAATGGAGTGCATATATTCCAGGATCAGGGACAAATCCAGAAATAATTAGGGACAGTGAAAGACATTTGTTTTAATTATTTTTACTATTAAACTGAGAAAACTGAATAAGAGAATGTGAGTTAACATGCAAATTCTGAAGTAAAAGAAGTTTATAACTCTAATCATTGTCATTATTCATCAAATGTTTGTAATCCACCACAGGCCAAATTCATTAATGACTGTACCAAGTGTACACGTTCCATATGCATAAACATCCCTACCACATTGCTTGTGCTTTCTAGTCACTCCAAAATATTACACTAAGTATACCGCAAGTCTACACTTTGGAACCTTTATGACTCTTCCTCCATATTTAAGGCTGCAAGAAAATCGGTAGGAAAACTAAAATAGGGAGGAAGAAGTTGTGAGTTACGCTTGTGTTGTATGTTTACTTAGAACAGTGTATACCTAGTGTACACTAAGTGTAGGCATTCATGAATCTAATTTCTCCCTAAATTGCCAGTTATATGAGGAATTAGTAGGGACAGAGAAAAAATTTTGAGTCAAAATCTGTTACATCTGAGAGGTATGCTGACAATGCATCTGTAAATTTCAGTGAGGAAATACCTCTCAGCTTTCAATAAGTTTACAAAATGTCCAGATTATTGCCTTCTATTTTTGGTCTGAGCCATCTATAGTTAGAGTTGCCATCATTTCTGAAGCCCAAAGTGGTACATTTTTTATGAGTATATAAGATTTTTGGAGGACAAACTATACCCACAACTACAAAGACCTGAACATTACTTTTTTGCCAAAATAAAATCTCATACTTGTATAATATGAGTTGTTTCTACTGTTTAATATAATATTAAGGTCTTTCAGATACAAAATACTTGCTGTATTCAACTATTATAAGAAACCTAGGAAATATATTTTGTCCTAAAATGTGAGGGCATTTGCCATTTTTCATGTTTTTTGCAGGACAAAACTACTAAAATAGGAAATGAGCTGCACAAAGAGGAATAGGTAGCAAATCTACCTACAATTTGTGGTTTTCTGGCAAATCAGAATTTGAGGACTGGCTTCACAAAATATTGATAGACATTTAATTTTCAGGCTTCACATCCTTCAGAAAATGCATGCAAATGGAAAATCGTTCTATGTATACAAGATCATTTTTAATACATCTGCCTATTTTTTGGGTCTTTGTTCCCCCTTATTTTGGCTTTGTCTCTGATTCTTCTGCTGTGAGTTTGAGAGGTATCACTGAGATCAAGAATTGCAATTTGGCATCCTCCTCACTCTAGGTTTTGCATTTTTTTTTGTTTTTTGTTGTTCCTGTCCCTTCAGGTCATATATCTTGGGTCCAAAGAGCTGATAATCCCTTGCCTGATGGTTTACAGGTTTTAGTCATATCCAGAGGGTATTTGTTTTTAATTATTTGTTTCTTCTTTCTTACTCTTCCTTCTAGCATTCATACCAAACTAGTTATCACTTTTGTATGATCTGAACATGTTTTTTCCTGTTCTCATACTTGTCTGACTGACTGTTTTCACTGAACTATCAGTACCCACCTAATGGTTCAGAGGCTTTACAGTCCAGACTAACGAAGCCTTAATCTGAACTGTTTCTCTCCTTAGTCTTTCATTTAGATTCTTTCTAATTCTATACTGTAGCATATGAACTTACCTATAATATGTATTTTAAATAAAACAAAGATAAATTAAATTTCTTTCACTTTATGTCTTAACTAAAAGTGCCTCTGTTAAGAGCAATCTGAGTGTTCTGCATTTACTGATACTCTGTATTCTGTCTTATCATTTAACTACATAACATGTATCTTACATGGCTTTGCCCATGGTCATAGCTAAATGGGTCTTTAGGGCCAGTTCATTTAACAAATCAAAAAATAATTAAATAAATGTTAACACTAATGAATCAAGACAGGTGGCTTCTTAGTGCTAATAAAGTACAAAGAAAGTATACAAAATACACTACTTCTCAGAACAGTGGGAGCTATTTTCTCACACATTTGTTTTTATTTCACCCTACTGCATCTATTTTAAAAATACGGATCTGGTAATTTTCATTCTACACGAATGTGTTACTTAATGGAATAAAACTGAATAGCTAATGTTATCAAGAGTGTTTGTAAAAGGTTGACTCACTAAAATAGGTTTTACAAGAAAAAAAAAAGTCTAGACATCCCACCCATCAGGGAATTGCAAAGAAGAGGCTAAAATACTGACAGGCATATTGTGCAGTGCTGGTGATAACATCTTGAGCTAAAATATCCCAGTCTGAGAAATTAAAAACAGTCTGTCAATATGTGAATTTAAAAATGCAGCAAGAGTCCATGCAACTTCATTTTAAAACTAGAATTTACCAGTAAACTCTTAATTGTATGTAAAAGATAACCAAGTTAATACAAAATTGATTTTTGCAGTATTTTCCCGAATATTTTTTAAACTGCTTCATTTCACATCTGTTTGACATGCAGTAACAACACAACTTCCTATATTTATCATGCTTTCCTGCTATGAGGTTCTATACATAGTTAAAAACGTTCCATTAAGTACTGTTATCTTCTGTTCTTATTGAATATCACAAGGTCATAGAAAGATAGGTGCATAAACATGACTTCCTGCTGTCTGGATTTTAAATAGTCCACACATTGTACAAATTTTAGCAGTGTCAGTTGTAAGGAAAATAAATCAGCATGCACAGAACAGCGGTCGTAAAAAGGGAACATGAAAATATCATGCTAACTGGTAACAGACTCTTTTTATAGACACATTGCTGATGTCTTTAAATTATTTATACTAAATGTCTGGTAAAATAAAACAATGTATTTATTCTATTCTGCTTTTAAAACAATATTTTACATATTCCCTTCAAGGAAATGACAATTAAAACTTTTGCTGACTGCGCTTTGGCTCCAGAATGTGAAACAAGAGCTGGCCTTGATATTGTCATTACATAGCTTAGAGTTTCACAGAAAAGAAGTACATCAGTCAAAACTTTAAGGACTACTTATGGCAACTCAAGAGAAATAAATATATTCATCCACTGAAAATACTTTTTACAATTATTCAAAGTATCATACATTTGAATTCATAGGTTCATAGGTTCATAGGTTCATACTAGGCTATCTGCCCTGGGGCAATTATAAGCCTAGACCGATTTTGTTTGGCTTATGCCACCCCTTGATTTGAGTATACTGTGCCTTTTTTACGGTTTAGTTTACTGTGCCTCTGTCTAATAGTGACACGGAAGTAATCCCCGGAACAAACCTACGATCCCCGATCCACTCATCAAGATTCTTCTTGAAGAGATTCAATGAGGTGCTCTGCCTAACATGAATTGGAATTCTATTCCAGAGCGAAGGGAGCCTCTGGGTTATGAATCTCTCCCTCCAGCAAGTCCTATTTATTTCTGTGCTGAGGTTCACATGGAAGTTATTTCTGAAATAATACTACTTATAACTGCTGAAAGTCTGAAAAAAGCTTCTGTTCTCTTAACTATCATTTTACTGGCTAAAATATTGTTTATGAGAAGGTTATTATTCATAGGTAAAACTGAAGCAAACTGCCTTTTCCCAGTCTTTATACATTCAGCATAACATTTTATCAGAGCTGCAAAAGTAACACAAGCTGTAAATCATTTTTATACAGATTTTGTGAGGTGTTCTATTTAGGTGTGAAATATACACAGTTAAAGTAAATGCTGTAATGATACACTTGACTTCACTTACAGACCCGTAACCAGCTTGGTGGTAGTCCACACACTAGTAATGTCTTTCGGCTTTTCCTGGTTAGGGGTCACCACAGCGGAACTTCAATCTGCTAATGATTGGCAGTGGATTTTTATGGTGCCGAGTTGCCAGCCCGACGCCAAACCTTCAAAGAAGGCGCACCCATTCATGCACTCACCTACCTGCATGTATTTAAACATCACTCGACCATAGGGAGGACATGCAGACTCCACACAGAAGGCGCTCCAGCTGAGAATCGAATGGGAGAACCTCTTGCTGTGAGCAACAATGCTAACCGCTGCACCACTGCGGCCTCTGTAGTCCACACACTGCAGGCTATTTATTGGTATTTTTTTTCAAAGGAACTCTCTTTTATGCATTAGCCTTAAGTAATGTCTGTCAGGGGTATCTTTGAGGAATGAATAAAACTCCTTAATGGATCCAGAAATCATCTGCAGAAATGACACAACCATTATACAAGAGTAATCCACATTTAAAAATATGGCTTGATCTTTTAACACTATTTATAGTCACAAAGAACTTTCCATATGAAATTTATAGAGAAATTATTAATTCCTGGGAACAAAAAGGGTTTGTTGGCTCCAATGTATCAAATAACTAAAAGTTTTAGATATGCAAGAAATAAAAATAATATACAAAATTCCACAACAGGACTGGCTAACTTTACAGAGTATTCTGTCAAATTCGCAAGATTTAAGTAGAATAATTAACAATTCTTCATTTAAAGAAATACCTAAATTTACGAAATACATATATGAAATCATATATAATGACTTTGACATGGGAAACAGTATTTCAAAATTTTACAAAATATTGATAAACTATAAAACAACACCCAAAACCTCATATTGGAAATATATAACAAAAGGACACTCAATACAGTTAACTGAAGATATTAAAACAAATATATTATCAGTAAAATATACATCCTTTAATTGGAAATGCTTGCACAGAACATTCTTAACCCCAGACAGAATCAGTAAAATTAGTTCTTCCATAAAAAGAATATGTTGGAGATGTGAGCAAGTACACAATGCAGATTGGAACCACATTTTCTTTGATTGTGTTAAAATTAAGGCATTTTGGAATGGTATTAATAACTTTCTATAAGCTTTATTTAATGAATAATTTTATTTAACTAAAACTCTTATATTATTAAATGTGAACGAAGGCCCTCATTTGAATAGGTCAAACATGTATCTAATATGGATTATACTTGCAATTTCAAGGAAGTATATAACAAGAAGATGGAATACAAACACAATACCAACTTTGGAAGACTTCTACAGCCTACTGAAGACCACAGCATTATTAGAAATTAAAATTAAAGAACTAAGAATTTATCCAAAGCCATTTATCAACAACCCTTGGGGATCTTATCGTTGATTGACAATACACAATAATTGATCAGACACTCTGATAATGGATTGGACATACTTATTGAAAAATAAAAAAAAAAATTTGAGAAAAAAAAAAAGAGTGATCCACACTCTGTTGATTTTATATAAAAGATGTCAAAGCACCAAACTGCTCTACAGTAACAGCCTACAGACTTGGGCTTGAATCTCACAGCATTCACTTGCATGCCTTGTAACAGTTGTGCCTTACCACATTAGAAAATAAAAACACACATAAATCAGAATGATAAGCTGGTAGTATAAGAGTCTTGTGATACTATGTTATTGCATGTCTTCTGCTAGTTACATCACTATGACTTAGCAAAACTCATTTCAACCATATCAGTTTTTTATCATGCTTATAGTACAAGACTGAGTTCTGCCCATGTGGTAGTGTGATACATAACTATATAAAATCTTTCACAGAATCCTAATGTTACTGTGAGGTTTTCCGGATGCTTTAATTAGAGAAAAATTTATGCATTCATTGGACAGACTCACCTGAGCAATTGTCAAGACAGGTGAAATGGTAAAGACAGGCACCTAAGATGAAAAAGATACTAGAATAAGATCACGTTTATTAGAGTAATTACATGCTTGTGACCACAGGCAGACTGATCATATGACGAGGAAAGTGCAATAGTTTGTGTAACACTGGACAGAGTACAGTTAGTTATATGACAGAGGCTAGTACACAGGATCATGGCTATGAGCTGTTAATCAGCTTCTTCCTGAAGTCCAAGGTTTGATACTGGCTGTCTCCATTTGCCACTGTGTGACTCTCAGCACTTCTTTTAACCCGGCAGTGCTTCCAGGCTGACTCTGGATAATTCAGAAAAAGAGGCATTAATATCTTTGTAAAGCTAATTTAGTCAGAGGAGTGTAATCAGAGTTCAGATTTTTACATCAAGCTCTTATACAGCTAATTGTACAGCTACTGATACAACAGTCAAAACCTAATTCAGTTGCATTCTTTACTGATATATGGCAATTAGTTAGTAACCCTGGGTGAAGTGGGAAAACAAGCCTTCCTAAATCCTCTAGGCAAAGGTTTTATCCCATATACCCCCTTTACTCAAAATAACAACCATCAAAGTCACATAACCTTAGAGTAAATTTTGCAATTTTGATTAAGGAGTCTATTGTTGGAAATGGACTTTCCTAATTGTACATATGGACTTTCTTAATTATATAAATCTCCTTGGGTGGAATTTTTGACTCATTTGTGTCCTTTTTGTTACATTTATATATGTGAAGATGAGACAGTGCCTTGAAGTGGGGAAGTATTTCAGATCCAAGATGAAATTGAATGGTATGACTATACATAAGTTTGTTAGTGATGGCTTTCATCAGTTAGCTGACCATAGAGTTAAGATGGTAGTATGCACACTCACCTTTTGTGCAGAAGGTTGTGGATTCTATTACAACACTAGCTCGGTGGATTGCTGAAACTGCAGTGCAGCATGGGGTTTGCTGCACTCCTGAGTGTATTGTCCTTCTGATGACACATTAAACTATGGTCCAAAGTGAATGTAAAATATCCCACTGGACCTACTGAAAACTGTAGGGGAAGTTGCCTGATGTCCTGGCTAAATGTCCCTTAGTAGTTTAAATAGCACCCCGGGTCTACCCTGTAAAAAGGCCACTAGTCTAGTGGGACAAATCCAGTCAATAAAGAATAAATAAAAGTAAATAAATACCATCCTGTGTACCAGAAGGCCATGGGTTTTGATGCTATACTGTTTGCAATGTGATCTTAGCCAAAATGGTGTTATCCAAGTGAATAAAAAAGGAACAAGTTTGGCTGAGTAGTGTCATCATTCAGATGAAACTTTAGACTGATATCCTACCTTTTCTCATACTGGTATTTTCATGTTTACATGGAAGAAAAAATAGCAAATATTCTGTCACCAGACAGAACATTTTTATCAGTGTCTTGGCCATTGTTTACTATCCCATGAAAATAATTTGTGCTATTTTTCTTTTGTGCCATGTTCTTACCATTTTATCTCATATGTTCATAGGTTCATAGGTAGGTACTAGGCTATTGGCCCTAGGGCCTATATAAGCCTAGCCAAAAATGTACCCTGGCTTTTGCCACCCAAGAAAATTATTTTCCTGTGTCCTTGTCGAGCAGAGCCACTGAAGTGATCTCTGGGTGAATTTCCTATTTCCCATCCAATCATCAAGATTTTTCTTGAAGAGTGCTAATGAGGAGCTCTATTTGACATAGATAGGTAGTCTGTTTCAGAGTATGGGAAGTCTCTGGGACAGGAATCTATCCCTACAGCATGTTCTGTTTATTGTGGTGACAAGGTTTAGGTCCCTAGAGCGTGTAGCTTGGAGGGATTGGGATTTCTTTAAGTGGAGCATGTCCAACAGCTTTGGGTTTGACATAGCTTTGTATGTTAGGCAGAGATCGCCTCTGAGTAGGCGATATGCAACGGAGTAAAGCTGGAGTTTTTGAGACGGTCTGCGTAGGGCATCTGTTTGAGGCCAGTAATCCTCTTTGCGAGGTATTTCTTCAGCCTTTCCAGTTGTTGTAGATGTCTTGTGAGGTACATACCAAAAGGGGTGTTGTACTCTATAATGGGTCTAATGAGTGATGAGTAGAGGGGAGCAATGACCTCTTTTTTTCTGGATGAGAAACCTTTTGTGATGAGGTGAGCCACGTAGGAGGATTTCCTGACCACTGTAGCGATGTAATTATCAAAGGAGAGACTACTGTTCACCTGTGTCCCAAGGTCTGTTATCACATTTTTGGCATTAAGTAGACTACCAGCTATGTGGTAGTTCATGGGTACAGAGTTTTTACCAAAGGGGATGACAATACACTTTTTGGCATTGAGCTTCAGGCCATGGCTTTGACACCAGGTATCTGTCTCAGTGAGGCCCTTTTGTAGTATGTCCACATCGTTATGAGTTTAGATTATGGCTCCTAGTTTGCAGTTATCTGCAAACTTTGTTAGCCAAAGACCTTCTGTGTTAGCCTGTACTTCAGGGAAGTAGATACCAAACAGGAGCTGACCCAGGACTGAACCTTGTGGTACTCCACTTGTCACTGGTCTGAAGTCGGATTTGGAGTCTGCTACTTTCACAGTATGGGTTCTGTTCATGAGCCAGTTGGCAACCCATCTTGTGACATAGGGATTTATACCTAGTTTAGTGAGCTTATCTATAATTATAGAGTGGGAGATGGTGTTGAAAGCCTTGGTGAGATCTAGATAAGCTGTGTGAACCGCCTTACCCTCATCTATGGCTTTGGCGATTGCTTCAAAGAAGTCAATCAGGTTTAGGAGACATGATCTGCCTTTTAGAAATCCAAACTGGGTAGGGTCCAGAGTTTGGAAATTACCAATGTCTTTGTTTATGAGTTCCATGATGATACGTTCCATGGCCTTGCAGACCAGGCTCATTAGGCTAATGGGGCGGTAGTTCCTGGGGTCTGTCATGGCTCCCCCTTTGTGGAGTGGGATAACCATCGCGGTGCACCATTCAGTGGGCACAAAGCCTGATGTGAGGCTATGACTGAACATGGTACTTTGGTAGGGTGCCAGTTCATTCTGTAGTTCATATAGAACACAGCCTGGGATATTGTCAGGTCCCATGGATGCTGTGTTCTTGGCTTTGGAGAGTGTGTTTTTTACCTGTGCAGCCATGATTACAGGAACTTTGCATTCTTCCGGTATAGAGATGAGCCCTCTAGGGGGTGAGAGGGGGGTAAAGTTAGCACTGAACCTATCTGCCAGGATGTTGGCAATATCAGTTGGTTCTGTATATTTAGTGTCTATTGTGCTGTAACTCAGAACAGATCTGAGTTTTGCCATTGAGATTCTTGATATAGCTATAGAATGCTTTGTGGTTGTCTTTAAAGTCATTTTTCCAATTTTGTTTTCGTAACTAGCTTTGGAGGATTTTATGAGGGATCTCAGCTTCTTACTGAAGTTGACCAGGGAGTTCCTCCAGTCATGGGATTTTACTCTTTTTTGCAACAGTTTCTTTCTTCTGTTGTAGAATTTGTTTATGACAGAGGACCACCAAATTGGGTTCCTTTTTTTGGAGGATAGCATCTTGGTTCTCTTAGGGATACCATGATCCATGCACTCATGTAAGTGCCTATAAAGTGCATTTGTGTAGGATTCAGCAGTCATACCTCTATTGTCTGTCTGCATTGGTTCATTTTAATGCTCTCCTTTCCTCTTTGTCACTTACATCTAAGTAATTTATGGCTTGGTCCTAAAATTCATGATGCTAAACATGACTAGGAATGAGGTCACTTTCTGTTTTGTGGTCTCCATGTGGTGTAATTCACTATAAAGGTGTTGAAGATTGAAACACACACATACACCCACGTACACACACACACACACACACACACACACACACACACACACACACACACACACACACACACACACACACCTTTTTCTTTTATGAAAGTAAATTGAATCTTGTTTAGGGAAAACAGAATTATAAAGGTACAATTCTTTTCTTTTTTTTGTTTTTGTTTCCCATTTCATTCTCTACTCTTGTCAAGCCTTAGAGGCATGCTCGTTTGTTAAAGTGCTATCTCCACTCTGTCCAGTTTCCTTACCAGTGCATCCTTGTGCATCCCTTCTCTAGAATAATATTTCAGCTTCCCAAATGACTGACTTTAATGGATAATCCATATATGAAGGCCAGGAAACAGCGGACCTAGGTGACGGGAACATAGAATCTGACTGCTGAAAACACAAATCCAAAATCTTTGTTCTAGAGCATAGCATACAACAGGGGCAGCAGGAGTGGTGCACAGACACAAATATGTATGCCTTGGTCACCTTGCCATGCCCACTTTTGCATGTCAGAGTACTCACTTTGCAACCTCCTGCCTCTGCAAGAGTTAACACAGATAGTAAGAGCTTCATTGAATGACAACAGACAATAGACTTTGTCATGTCATCTTTTAATTATGGATTGCTAAATTAGTAAAGAAACACTCTCCCTCTGTACCATCAGATACTTCATTTATTCATCATCTATACACACTGAGCCGAGTGGAGGAGGGGCATGACTACAACTCTGATCTGAGATATATAACAATAAGTATCCTGTTTTTTTTTTTGCTTATTTTTACTAGTTATTGCTTCTAGCAATTTATATATAGCACTTTTTATTGCCTGCTGCATACGTTTAATTGTATTTTATTGCTATTAACTAATCTGCACGGTTGAACTAAAATTGTCTGCCTTACAGGGCCTGATAAATAAGGTTTTTACTGTCACACTGCTTGTAAAGCTTTTTAGCTAGTTTCACTGTGTGAAAGGTATTAACTGAAAATTTTCGCTACTTATTAAGCATCTGTTTTTTTGTTCTGATTTCCTGCCAAGGAGTGTATCATATAACTGATTTGTTTGCAGTTAAAAGCATTCTGTAGAGTCTCCTTGCTCCTTTATCTGTTTAAAAACTTTCATTTTGTGGCTCATTGCTGTTTTTCTGCTGTGGTAAACATTTATGTAGTATTTACTGGCTAAAAGAGTGTAGACTGGTAGCTGTAGTATTGTTCCCTGCCCTCCCTCTCTGTTGGTGTGTTGTTGTTATACTTGGTGGCTTTGCAGTTGCCTGCCCCTACTGTAAATTTGATCTGGGACACTCCTCCCAGTCTAGTGTCATTAGCTCATTCTACCTAATACAGAGAGAACATTTGAGTAGGCGAACCCACTTAGTTTCCTAACCTTGAATTATCTTCTGCTTCTCCTTTCCCCATTTCCTTTACAAAAAACAAAACAAAACAATAAAAAAACCTTTACTAAAATCTCCCTGTGTTCTGCTTAACTGTAACAAAAAATTAAGCTTGTTTCCTGCCTTTCCTGTAACCAGTCTAGTCCAGATATAGATTTGCTGTATCCAGGACTGTTTGAAAGCTCCTGAGCCCCCCAAGCCTTTCTGTGTTGGAAGGAAGCCTTCTAGCTTATCAGTGGGAGTGGTAAGCACTAGGTAACATATCTACCACATAAGGAGCAGTTCTGGCGCAGAAATTGCAGTTATTGGCTGTTTGGGCAGTTTTTTCATCGCTCTCAACTTTCTGATTTAAAAGCCCGCATTTGCACTTGTTTCTTTCCTGTAACTAGTCTAGTCCATATACAGATTCTTAGTTTTAGCACTTGAATTTGCTTATTCATGCTCAGCACATGTTCAGAACTTATTGTAAGCACTAAATAAGCTACAAATTACTACAGCACTCAACCTTCCTCATTACCTAGAGGAAAACAGTTTTTGTACTTACTTTCCACACTTGCTTAGAGAAAAACAGCTCTTGTACACACTTTCCTCAGTTTTCTAGAGGAAAATAGTTTTTTATTCAGGCATGTCCAGGGTCAGCTCCCAGTGTTCTCTCCTATCTATCTGATGACTCTGGGCATCTTGGGGCAATGTAGCTATTGTCTCATGTACACAGACAACCCTCTCCTCCTACCACCCAACACTACAACCTGTGAGAGATGCACTTATATAGCCAAACTGGAGGTAAAGCTTTCTCCAACCAAGACTGAACTTGACAGTCAAGAGGAGAAGGTAAACACTTGCACCACACCACACTCATTACATAGTCCCACTAAACCTACACCACCAAAATCCACACATAGAAACACAAAAACATTCACGGCTCTCAGTAATAAGCTGCTCAAGCAACAGAGATCTCCAAAGCAGAAACACAAGCAACCTCCACCCCCCCCAACACAACCCAAATGACACATAGCCCACAGACTCAGTGTGTTCCACTCAACCACAGCCCATAAGGCAAAACAACGTATCCAACACACTAGTCATAGGTGATTCTATAGTTAGCTACACTGCTATCCCAAGGCTAAACAAGGAGAAGGTTACTGTCAGCTGCCTGTCATGTGCCAGGATCCGCCACATAACCGACACACTCAGGTCACTCCACAGCAAGTACAAATATGACTCTGCCATTGTCCATGTTGATGTGAATGACCGAGACGTACCTCCCTGGACTACATGAAAAGAGACATGGAAGAGCTCTCCGATCTTGTAGCCCAGGCAGGTTTGACCCTAGAACAACTCCACTAACCAACTTGTACAAATAATGCCATGAAATCCAAATACCAAACACAGGTTTATTGACTAAAAAGACATTGAGTGCTTTCTTCGCTATCCTTAGGGACTTCCTCAGAACAAACATAAAACATCAACTCAGCCCTTAAATACCCTTAAATCTCAATACAATTAAATAATTAAAATCCAGTGAATGAATTCAATTAACCAATATAATTCACATTCACAAAATGCATTTTCAAAATAAAAAAGCTATGGTATATAATCTCTTTACATGCAAACCACTTTTAAAATACACTTAATGTACGACCCTATCGATGTAAAACACATGAATAAAACATTGTGGAAAAATGTTGCAAAATGTTAACAAAATTAAAAATATTAAAAATATTATTAATATTAAAAAATGCATTTCCTGAGACCAGACATAAATGTATATATATTACAGGTATTACAAAGATTTCTTTCTTCCACATATTTTAAAATATATATACATAGAATGAATAATAAATATGATGAATGATAAAAAATGTGTATATTTACTAAATGATTTTGTTATATGCACATTAACCTTGAATATGTTTCAGTTTTAATAGGCATACTATGTTTTAATTTATTCCTGGATGTTTTGTAGCATCCAGCTTCTGTTGCCACTTCAACTCACATAAATCTAAATGAAAATCTGTAATTGATCCTTGTAAATCTTTGATCAATTGTTGTATGACCATAAATTTAAATAAATGCTCCGGATTTTGGTGTATATGTCTATATAGAGCATTTGTCAACCTCTTATGTTTTATATCTGATAAATGTTCATTAAATCTGTTCTTCATACACCTATATGTTTTTCCCACATAGAATGTGGGACAATTTTTGCACTTTGCTAAATATACAACATGTTTACTGTTACAATTGAAATGTCCAAATATATCAATATGTGTGCCATTCACCCTGAAACACTGTCCTGTCTCCAACATGTTTTTGCAACAATTCCCCATCCCACATTTACAATTTCCTTTTACCCTGCACTGCTCCACCTTATTATAGGAAATACCTGCCTCCAATATTTGTTTGAATGATTTATCTTTCCTATAAACAATTGTTGGCATCTTTCCAACCTTTTCTGATATCTGTTGATCTCATTGTAAAATCTCCCAATTCCTCCTTATGGTCTCAACAACGTTAAGTGCATCTGTATTAAACGTTGTAATAAAACTCATTTTCATATTTTTCTGATCTGTTGTAACATTCCTAAATGTAGTGACTGCCAGAGTGTCACCCGTATTATTACCCCTCAAAATTGGTTTAAATATTCCTTCCATACGTTTCCTTATAATTTTTTCTGCGATATCTTTCAGTAATTGTGAGGGGTAACCTCTATGCTCAAACATTTTACTAATAAAGGACACTTCCTCCTTAAATTTTTCCAAATCACTCACCATTTTGGCAGCCCTAACTAGTTGCTCCTTAATAATTGACTTTTTTTGATGGTAAGGGTGCCAACTATCAAAATTTAAATATGAATTCAAAAATTGGGTTTACGATACATTTCAGAAACCAAACTTTTATTAGCCTTGTCTATAATAAGGTGTACGTCCAAATAAGAAATGGATTCCATATTATACTGGTGTGTAAATTTTAAAAAATACACTGTCCCATTTATAAATTGTAAAAGTTCCTTTAACATATCCTCAGACCCATTCCAAATCAGAAATATATCATCCAAAAATCTTGTGTAGTGATGAATCATGACTGAATATCTACTGTGAAAAACAAACTCCTGCTCAGAGAAGGCCATTACATAGTTAGCAAACACTGGAGCGCAGGCTGCCCCCTTGCCACTCCGGTTGCCTGTTTGAAGTATTGGCCTTCAAAAAATACCAAATAATTTTTTAGTACTAATTCCATTAACTCCAGCAGTTTGTTAACTTCATCTTGATCGTACATTTGTGTCTTTAATAATTGAACCTCCAGCCATGTTAGACCTACATCGTGGGGTATGACTGAAAAGAGGTTACAAACATCTATTGTGACTAAATAGATATCTTCACTTACTTCCACTGAATTTAGTTTCTCCAAAAAATTCCAAGAGTCCTTACTAATATAGAAGAATGTATTTAAACCTTTTTGTAAGTGAATATCCAAAAACTTACTAATGAAGAAAGTCTTGAAACATTTACCATCTACAATTTGTCTAAAACTGGGATTTTTTAACCCTTTATGTATTTTTGGGATACCAAAGACAATGGATATCATTGGATGGTCATTTTTTATATATTTATACTCGTCTTCTCTTATTTGGCCCTGATACACCATGTCATCCAGTGCCATGTCTATCAGTCTATACATGATGTTTACCTCATTCAAGGAACTTTCCCTATATGTTCCTTCCATAAATAATGCATTCATACTTTTTAAACAATCATATCTATCCATTACTACAATTCCGTTGCCTTTATCAGGCTTCATTATATGGATCTTTTTATCATTGGTCATTTCCATTAATAGCCCGTATTCATATTTATTTAAATTATTAAATACCTTTTCTCTTGGTCCCTTAAAATAATCCCTTATATCTTTTTTACACATTCTTTCAAATGCCTCCGTGAGATGATTATTAGGGGGATTAAAAATACTAGGCTTTTTTATGGCAGCACATTCATTTTCAGCAACATTGTTAAATAAAATTTTACAATTAAGTTTATGTACAAATAAGTTAACATCGATAAGCGTTTCCACAATATTCCCCTTCCTACTTGGCACAAAGGTCAAGCCCTTTGTCAAAAAGTTTGCACGCTCAATTTTCAAACATTTACTAGAGTGATTATAAATTTTAAAGTCCCGAGCTGTATTGTGTATGATTTTCGGTAAACCTGTCCCTTCTATTACATCTAACAACAATTATAAATTTATTCCTTCATAACCACAATAAACAGCATTACAATATTCAAAAGTACTTTCTCCCAAATAATTGGTGGTGTTTGAAACATCTTTTATTTCAAACTCACCATTTCTGTTCTGTTGGCCACTATCTTGCTTATGAAAGGATTGTTTAAAAAGTTTGTCTACTTCTGCATTGAATGATATATCCAAGAGATTTATTTCTGAAATCTCTGTTGTCTCTGCATTTTCGGTAGAGCTCCTTGATAATTGTAAGATGTCTTCCCTTCCCATAAAAAAGATCCCACACATTGTTGTCCCTTCTCTCGTAGGTGTTCCTAACGCCTCACATCTCCTTCGTTATAATTGAAATAGTTGAAATGCTGGTCTTGATGAGCTCTCTGGTTAGACATCATTTCCTCCTCATTTCGTAAACCACAACTTGTCCCTTGATTGGTGTTGCCATGGTTTCCCACCGACAATGCGTACACTTTCTCATTTGCATATTCACCTAAGTCTCTTTTTAACTTTTTGCATTTGCGTAAAAAAATATTATTGCAAATGCCATCCACTTTACCCAGGATATTATTATAGTTGGTTTGATATTGGTCAAAGACCAAATCCCCTCGGATTAAATTATTGTTCGTTTCAAGTCTCTGAGATATCACTTCTAAATCCTTAGTGTTAAATTTAACCATTATTTTTAGGAGCTCCAGCCCCATCCGATCGAACAGTTCATGTAATTCCTTTAACATGTCAACATTTTCGTTTGCACCATTAGGATATTTACAAAACCTGAGGCCTCGAGGAATTTGTTTGAGGTCCAGGTTCTTGCTAAATAAGCATTTTCAAGTTGTAATTTTTTATACACAAGCAAATCTTTTTCAAACTGTCCCAATCTTTCTACCAAACTCATATTTCTAGGTACATTACCCAGTTCATTGCCTGAATCGTTAAATTCTCCTTGAAATTAAAGCCTTTATTTTTCCAGGAACTAAAATCCATATTGGGCTCACCATTAGTTCTTACAGTGAAATTGTCATTAATCTTGGGTTGAACTCTCTCTGTTTCACATACCATTGGTATGGGCTGTAAAGTTGTTGACGGCTGGGTTAAAGGCAGTCCTAAACTGCCGAATATACTTGTAGGCACACTTTGTTTTTCCACCTGAGATCTTATCTGCATGGTGTGTACCGCCAATTGTTCATTGATTTGTTGAAGTAAAGCCAAGACATCTGTGTTCGAACTGGACCCCTCCATGGCAAACAGACCAACTTCAGAACAACTCCACTAACCAACTTGTACAAATAACGCCAGGAAATCCAAATACCAAACACAGGTTTATTGAGTAAAAAGACGTTGAGGACTTTCTTCCCTATCCTTAGGGACTTCCTCAGAACAAACATAAAACATCAACCCAGCCCTAAAATACCCTTAAATCTCAATACAATTAAATAATTAAAATCCAGTAAATGAATTCAATTAACCAATATAATTCACATTTACAAAATGCATTTTCAAAATAAAAAAGCTATGCTATATATAATCGCATTACATGCAAACCACTTTTAAAATACACTTAATGTACGACCATATCGATGTAAAACACATGAATAAATATATTGTGGAAAAATGTTGCAAAACGTTAACAAAATTAAAAATATTTTGTAAATGTAAATATTGGTTAATTTAATTCATTTACTGGATTTTAATCATTTAATTGTATTGAGATTTGAGGGTATTTAAGGGCTGGGTTGATGTTTTATGTTTGTTCTGAGAAAGTCCCTAAGGATAGGGAAGAAAGCGCTCAATGTCTTTTTAGTCAATAAACCTGTGTTTGGTATTTGGATTTCCTGGCGTAGGTTTGACCCTAGCCCTGAGTAGCATCCTGCCATCGCCCAGAATGATACCGCAGTGCAAGGACAAAATGATTGACTTCAACAATTGGCTAAGTTTCTGGTGTCATTCTAAGGGGATCCAGTATCTGTCTGCCTGGGACGACCTGGTCAACAGACCACAATGCTTTGCCAGAGATGGCCTGCATCTGTTGCCCCTGGGATTCTGGATACTGGCTAAGGCTCTTGCCACACGTATAGTGCCTTTTTTAGGCAAGGTTCAAATGACAAATTCACCACCATAACAGAAACAGGCAAGCAAAAACTGAGGGTAATGCTACTCAATGCTAAAAGTCTAAATCTCAAAATGCACTCCCTCAAGGCACTCCTTAAAATGGAGAAAATCGATATCTGTTCAGTGACTGAGACTTGGTTCAAGGCTCCAGAGAGCACCCCTGCTTTACCAGGCTATAACTCACACCACACTTTTTGACCATCTAACCTTGACTGGAACACCAAAGGTGGAGGTGTATCCATATTCATTAAGGATAGCCACACCTCCAAGCTAGTTGCTCAGTATAATGCATCCGAGGTTATCCAAGTGCAACTAACTCTGGGCAAAACTGCAATCCAAATTGTAGCTTGCTACAAATCCCCCACCATGCCCCAGGATTCCCACTCCTCGTTTCTTGATATACTGGAAAATATTAGGGTTCAACCAAACAGCCTAATAATGGGTGATTTCAACTACCCCACCATTAACTGGGAAAACTACTCATGTACTAACTTCTTCACTCAACGCTTTCTGGAATTCATAAATTCCAATGCCCTCAATAAACTTATCCACACCTGCACCAGGGGCAACAATATCCTAGACCTAGTCATTACCAACATGAGTGACCGGTGTTCACACCTGAAGTCACCTCCTCGTTGGTCAGATCCGACCATAAGCAAATCACCCTAGATATCCACATCCTGCCCCCACTCCCCATTAAGGAAACCATGGTAAAACATTTCTCCAAAGCCAACTTCATGCTTCTTAAGACAGAAGTGGCGAACTTCATGACACCCATGCAGATTGACAATACAGTTACGACTGCTGAATCCTACACAAATGCACTCTATAAGCACTTAACATGAGTGCATGGATCGTGCTATCCCAAACAGAACCAAGACGCTAGCCTCCAAAAAAAGGAAGCCAATCTGGTGGTCCCCTGCCATAAACAAACTCTACAACAAAAGGAAGAAACTGTTGCAAAAGTGAGTAAAATCCCAAGAGTGGATGAGCTCCCTGGTAAGCCTCAGTAAGAAGCTGAGATCCCTTATAAGATGCTCCAAAGCTAGCTACGAAAACAAAATCTCCACTGATTCTAAGGACAACCACAAAGCATACTATAGCTAAGTCATGAATCTCAATGGCAACACCCAGATCTGCTCTGAGTTACAGCACAACAGCACATAAATTACAGAACCAACTGTTATTGCCAACATCCTGGCAGATAGATTCAGTGCTAACTTTACCTCCCTCTCACTCTCACCCCCTCAAGGGCCCATATCTATACAGGAAGAATGCAGAGTCCCTGTAATCACAACTATGCAGGTAAAAGCTGCACTATCTAAAGCCACAAACACAGCATCCATGGGACCGGACAACATCTCAGGCTGCGTTTTACATGAAATTCAGAACGAACTGGCACCCCACCTAAGCACCATGTCCAATCATAGCCTCATGTCAGGTTTTGTGCCCACTGAATGGTGCACAGCAATAGTTATCCCACTCCACAAAGGGAGAGCGACCACTGATCCCAGGAAGTATCACCCTATTAGCCTGACAAGCCTGGTCTCCAAGGCCATGGAATGTATCATCATGGAACTCATAAACAAAGACATTTGTAACATCCAAACTCTGGACCCCACCCAGTTCGAGTTTGTGAAAGGCAGATCATGCCTCCTGAACCTGATTGACTTCTTTGAGGCAGTCACCAAAGCCATAGATGAGGGTAAGGTGGTTCACACAGCCTATACTGACCTTGCCAAGGCTTTCGACACTATCCCCCATTCTGGAATTATAGCTAAACTCACTAAACTAGGTATAAATCCCTACATCACAAGATAGGTTACTAGCTGGCTCACTGACAGAACCCACACTGTAAAAGTTGCAGACTCCAAATCTGACTTCAAACCGGTGGAGTACCACAGAGTTCAGACCTGGGACCTCTCCTGTTTGGTATCTACTTCTCTGAAGTACAGTCTAACACAGAAGGCCTTTGGCTAAGGAAGTTCGCAGATGACTGCAAACTAGGAGCCATAGTTGAGTCCCCAAATGATGTGAACATCCTACAGATGGGCCTCACTGAGACAGATGCCTGGTGTCAGAGCCATGGCCTCAATCTCAATGCCAAAAAGTGCATTGTCATCCCCTTTGGTAAAAACTCTGTACCCATGAACTACCACATAGGCGGCAGTCTACTTAATGCCAAATGTGTGATAAGAGACCTTGGGACCCAGGTGGACAGTAGTCTCTCCTTTGATAATCACATCGCCACAGTAGTCAGGAAATACTTCTATGTGGCAAACCTCATCACAATAGGGTTCTCATCCAGGAAAAAAGAGGTCATTGTTCCCCTCTACTCGACACTCCTTAGACCCATTATAGAGTACAATGCCCCTTTTAGAATGTACCTCACAAGACATCTGTAGCAGCTGGAAAGGCCACAGAAGTACCTCACAAAGAGGATTACTGGCATCAAACAGATGCCCTACACTGACCATCTCAAAAAACGTCAGCTTTACTCTGTAGCATATCGCCTACACCAAGGTGATCTCTGCCTAACATATAAAGCTATGTCAAACCCAGAGCTGTTGGGCATGCTACACCTAAAGAAATCCCAATCCCTCTGAGCTACAAACTCTAGGGACTTAATCTTTGTCACTACAATAAACAGGACATGCTGGAGGGATAGATTCTTGTCCCAGAGACTTCCCATACTCTGGAACATGTTACCCATCTATGTCAAGCAAAGTTTCTCATTAGCACTCTTCAAGAAAAATCTTGATGAGTGGAGGGGAAATAGGAAATACACCCCGCGGATCACTTCTGTAGCTGTGCTTGACATGGGCACAGGAAAATAACTTTCTTGAGTGGCATAAGCCAGGGAACCTTGTTGGCTAGGCTTACTTAAGCCCTTGGGCCAATAGCCTAGTACCTACCTATGAACCTATGAATAACTTATCTTAAAAGAGCACAAAATAAAATTATTAAATAATTTATCAATATTATAAATGCATCAGAAACACTTTTGTATAGAAGTTGTACTGACCTTTCAATTTAATTGTATAGTTTATGTGCACATACATATGCAAATGGAGCATGGAAAAAATTAAAGCCAAAACTACAAGACCATATTAAATCCACAGTGGATGACCAATTGTATTCAAAAGGCAACAAAGTTAATAGCACTTAATGATATAACCTGCAGAAGGTTGATGTACTTGAAAGAGGCATTGAGAAGCAAATACAGTAGTTTTAATTAACTACTAAATATCAGAAACACTGACAGAATTATCAAGGAATAATGAGTGAGTAGCAAAAATATTAAGCTACATTTACAATTTTTTTTTAGAATTATGTGCTTTTATCTGGAACAGCACTAATTTGTTGTAGTTTTCACAGTGTCACTGTTAATGACACCCTCAAGTTTACATATCAAGAATCAAACAGATAAGTTATTGATTCTTTCATACATCTGCCTGTAAGAAGCTTTCATTTTTCTCTAAATGCATTCAAGAAAAGTCCTACTGATGCAATGCATACAGTACTGGGAATCTGACCTACTGGCAGTGACTAAGCTTTACACAAAGAAAGGCTTATTGTTCCAGTATTTTAAGTAAATAGCCCCCCCCCCCCCCCCCATGATCTTCACAATGGTGGAAGCTGCAGAGCTGCATGCACTTGCAGTAAATGTGAGATGCTGGATTTCCTCTGTCATTTTTAATGGACCAGGAGAAGATGTTTAACATAAAACACTATTCATTTTAGCATCACAAGAAAAGGCAATGGAACTGAATGCTTAGCTGGCGGGTCACATTTTTGATAGTAGCTTTGCATTTTTGTATTCACTGAGAGGGGCATACTTTTTGATCAGTGGTCATTACAAGCACTAGCAGATTAATGTGAACTATAAACACTGAAAATGCCACTATTATACTCTCTTTTGAATGTGGTAGTAATAAGACAAACAAATCTTCCTTAACGATGCCTTGTTTGTTCATAAATTCACACCCAAAATTATTATGTTTCTGTTTATTACCACAATATATTTTCCAAGCTACGAGTATTGGAATGTGGATTTGGCATATTTTCATGGAAATATTTAAATTGCACCATATGTTAATATTTTATGCATTTCCTCTGACTGTCCACAGTAATGTTTCTATATGTACCAGGCTTGCTAAAAAGGTATTTCTCTAGAATTATCATTGTGTTTCTCTATCTTACTATCCAGCTTACTGGCAAATTTCATTATGACAGCCAAAAAAAGTAATGTTATTATAATTAGTGATGACTCTGCATTTCTAAAAGCATTTATGACAGTACTTATGGTACAGCAACTTCATATACAAGTGCGCACATATACGCGCATGCACACACACACACACACACACACACACACACACACACACACACACACACACACACATATATGAGTGCTATACGAGTTGTCTCTGGACGCATTTTATTGTGTGGTTAAACAGTGGTATTTTTCATTGCTGGTATAGTTTTATGAAGTATTTAATATATGAAGTTCATTATATTGACAGTTACATAATTCAAGGCTTTTTGCCCTTTTTTTAAGTTTGTGTGATCCTGGAGTTAGTATATTTAATTTCTGGAGGTATGTGAGGGGGAAAAGTTCCCCATATAAACAGTTGTTTTTTGTTTTACGTTTTGTAATCGCAAGTGTAATCAATTGGTGTACATTTGTGATTACTATTTTGCAATGATTTTAGTGGTGATCAATGGTAATTGCTGGTGAGTTTGTTTGAGGTTTTGTGTTTCAATCAAATTCACCGGCAATTATTCATTATAAACTCATATAGATAGATAGATGATAGATATCACAACACCAAAACACATCATCAGGATACAGTGAAAAAAGTATTTGTTACAAACAAGTTTCACTGCTATCTGCAGCTTCACCAGTGCTAAATTACCTAGCAAACTGCTCAAATGTACATCATTAGAGAAATCATGATTAATGACATAGACATAAGAAATATAAAAAAAAAAAAAATAGATCCACACAATAGACATTCAAAGATATATGTATATTTATGTGTAGATAAACACACACACACACATACGTGTGTGTGTGTGTGTATATCTATCTATCTGTATGTATATATATATATATATATATATATATATATATATATATATATATATATATATGGGTCTATTTCTAAATTTCAAAGTTTCAAAACATCCTGGCAGATAGGTTCAGTGCTAACTTTACCCCCCCCCCCTCTCATCCACTAAAGGGGCCATCTCTATACCAGAAGAATGCAAAGTCCCAGGCTGCATTCTACATGAACTACAGAATGAACTGGCACTCCACCTAAGCACCATGTTCAATCATAGCCTCACCTCAGACTTTGTGCCCAGTGAATGGTGCACAGCGATGGTTATCCCACTCCACAAAGGGGGAGCTACCATGGACCCTGGAAACTACTGTCCCATTAGCCTAACGAGCCTGGTCTGCAAGGCCATGGAACGTATCATCATGGAACTTATAAACAAAGACATTGGTAATCTCCAAACTCTGGACCCCACCCAGTTCAGGTTTGTAAAAGGCAGATCATGTCTCCTACACCTGATAGACTTCTTTGAAGCAGTCACCAAAGCCATAGACGAGGGTCAGGTGATTCACAGAGCCTATCTAGATGTTGTCAAGGCTTTTGACACCATCCCCCACTCTGGAATTATAGATAAATTCACTAAACTAGGTATAAATCCCTATGTCATGAGATGGGTTGCTAACTAGCTCACTGACAGAACCCAAATCCAACTTCAGACCAGTGACAAGTGGAGTACCACAGGGTTCCCTCCTGGGACCTCTCCTGTTTGGTATCTACTTTTCTGAAGTACAGGCTAACACAGAAGGTCTTTGGCTAATGAAGTTCGCAGATGACTGCAAACTAGGAGCCATAATCAAAACTCCTAACGATGTGGACATCCTACAAAAGGGCCTCACTGAGATAGATGCCTGGTGTCAAAGCCATGGCCTCAAGCTCAATGCCAAAAAGTGCATTGTCATCCCCTTTGGTAAAAATTTTGTACCCATGAACTACCACATAGGTGGTAGTCTACTTAACATAGAAAGTGTGATAAGAGACCATGGGACACAGGTGAACAGTAGTCTCTCCTTTGATAATCACATTGCCACAGTAGTCAGGAAATCCTTTTATGTGGCACATCTCATCACAAACGTTTTCTCATCCAGGAAAAAAGAGGTCATTGTTCCCCCCTACTCGTCACTCATTAGACCCATTATAGAGTTTAACGCCCCTTTGGTATGTATCTCACAAGACATCTACAACAACTGGAAAGACTGCAGAAATACCTCACAAAGAGGTTTACTGGCCTCAAACAGATGCCCTACACAGACCGTCTCAAAACACTCTAGCTTTACTCCATCGAATATCGCCTACTCAGAGGCGATCTCTGCCTAACATACAAAGCTATGTCAAACCCAGAGCTGTTGGACATGCTCCACTTAAAGAATTCCTAATCCCTCCAAGCTACATGTTCTAGGGACCTAACCTTGTCACCACAATAAACAGAACATGCTGTAGGGGTAGATTCCTGTCCCAGAGACTTCCCATACTCTGGAACAAACTACCTATCTATATCAAACAAAACTCCTCATTAGCACTCTTCAAGAAAAATCTTGATGATTGGATGGGAAATAGGAAATTCACCCCAGGGATCACCTCTGTGGCTCTGCTTGACAGGGGCACAGGAAAATAATTTTCTTGGGTGACGAAAGCCAGGGTACCTTTTTGGTTAGGTTTATATAGGCCCTAGGGCCAATAGCCTAGTACCTACCTATGAACCTAACTATGAAACTTCGAACCATTAAATGGAGATTGCCTTACAGCACAGAACAGTATGTTTACCATTTTCCTCGCTGTAGTGTGATCTTGGAGTTGGTATATTTAATTAGCAGTGTGTCTGGGGGGGGTGCAAGGGGGGAGGCTTGCCCACCTGCAAAAATGTAAAAAAAAAGATTTTTTTGTTTTAATTTAATTTTTTTATTTAGATTTCAAATTTTCAAAACTTCGATCTTCTGGTCTTGACCATAAGAAATTTGAGGTGTGACACTTCCAAATTTAGAAGTAGACCCATATAAGAGTCGTGGATCATTCTGATTGGGGTCCTGTTCTACTCTGGTTTGAATAATCATTTATGAATTATACTTAGATGATTAAGCAGGAAATTGCATAAATTAAATGTGGTATTTTTTATATATATATATATATGTGTGTGTATGACCATCTTTTGAAAACTATCAAATGGCAAGTGATTGAACACAACTTGTTGATCACCAACCTATCTAAAAAAGCACTTTAAAACATGTTTGTGGCATGGAAAAAGCCATCTTGCACTCCCACATCTTCTACTAATTATATATACTAATTGCGAGATCACAATACGGTGGGGAAAGGGCAAATTCCTCAATTCCCACTGTACCACAATCTTGCACTGACAAAAAGCTGGCAATTTTCTATTAGCTGTACCATTTTTTGTCCATTCAACAACTGGTACTTTTAACCGATATATATATATATATATATATCTTAATATTGGTGATTTGGGGAAAAAAATGCTTGTTAATTGACATTATTTTATTTTGATACATTTTCAAGTCGGTAGCACTAATATATATTTTTAAAAAGTGTCCTTGATTGCTTCTGATTATTTTGGGGGTTTCTTCTTAATTCTGGAGATAAGAGAGTGAGAACTTCTGTTTGGAAACAGAACGTACAGTTATGTAAGTTGAACTCACCATAACAGTAGATGTTTGAATGATCACTGCAGTAGTCTTAGCTATATGGGTTATATCCTGGCAAGGATGTAACAGCTGATCAGCTTTCCAAGCTTCAGGGCAAAACTGGGCAGTAGCTTGAGCTGAGCTGACTAAAAGACAAATATAGGTGCAAAGCCTTTCAGAGCTTTCCTGCCAACAAAGACAGGGAGGTTAAGCTCTGAAAGGACAAGGCTAGGAATAAGAAAAAATAAATGTTCACACTCTGGCATAAAAAACACACCAAAATACAAGGGGGATGGAGAAACAGAGTGGTTACTGCAGCAGTGATCATTCGAACATCTACTGTTATGTTAAGTTCAACTTACACCATTGTACTATGTTCTTCACATGGATCACTGCTGCAGTAGCCTTAGCTATTTGTGTAGATTGCCATAGCTAACTGTATTTGGAAGGTGGAAGGAGAAGGGTCCAGGACTTCCAGGAGAATGGTCTTAGCAAAGCATGAGCTAGACCTACAGAACGAACTCACTTATAGTTCTTGTAAAAGTATGTACACGTACCAAGGACCATGTAACAGCTTCTAGAATACTTCTAGAATCCAGCTCTTTCCAAAAAGCCATAGAAGAAGCCAAGGTTATTGAAGAGTGGACCTTGACCCTGTCTAGAATAGATTTGTCATGGTGACTATAACAAAGGGTAATAGCCTAAGACAACCATTTGGAAATAGTCAGTTTTGACACCAGTTGTCCCTTCTTCTTACCTTCACAACTGATCTGGTGATCTGAGTGATTTAATTCTGTCAAGGTAATACCTGAGCTGTCTGTGGGTATCCGAGTTATGGAGTATCCTTTCTCCCTCATTTATAGGTTCAGGAAAGAAAACAGGCATATGGATAGTTTGACTTAAAGTAAACTCGGATATCACTTAAGGCATAAAATAAGGATTACTTCTCAAAGAAAATGAGGTAGTTTGACTCACCATAAAAGCTTGCAACTCAGACACCCTTCTTGCAAATATCACAGCAATCAATAAAATTATTTTGCATGTTAAGAACTTCAAGTCAGCCAGATTAGCTGGTTCAAATAGAACAAGTGTTAGTTTTTCTAACAGAAAATTAAGATCCCAAGGAGAGGCCACCAGTTTACTTGGAGGCCTTTCATACAAAACTCATTTCAAGAACATTTTGGCATGCAACTGCCTTGAAAGAGGAGGATCCATTGGCAGACATGCTCAAATGTCTGATAAATGAGCCTTGTTTAGGAATAAGAAAGGCCATAGGATAATAATTCACTCAAATGTTGTAAAACCAGAGAACAATTAGCCCTGAATGGGTGCAGGTTATGTTGCTGGCACCAACCAGAAAAACTTTTCCATTTGCTAATAAATGATTTTATAGTAGCAGCTTTCTTGCCTCCGTTAGTACCTGCTGTATGTTCTCAGTAAACAGGTTCCTAAAAGGAATTAAGACCCTATCATCCAGGCAGTCAACTGAAGATGATTGATGTTGAGGTGTATCAAACACCCCTGTTCTTGTGTGAGTAGATCCATTCTGTAAGAAAGCTTGTGGTAATTGCTCCTGGCCATTTCCAAAAGAAGGGAGAACCACAGCTGCCTAGACCAGAAGGGAGTCACCACAAAGATCTTGGGGGGGGTTCCTTCTGTATCATCAGAAGTACCCTAAATATTAGTGGAAAGGCATACAGGAGTATTCATGTCCAAAGAAAAGAAAAATGAAGGCATCTGCCTTCCAGGCCTTCTTGCATGGAGTCCTGATTTTGCCAGTTGATTTTTCAGAGAGGAGGCAAACAGGTCTACTTGAGGAATTCCCCACAGATAGATCAAATGTTGGAAGACCTCCAGATATGGTTTCCATTTGTGATGGTCTGCCATAATCCTGCTTAGTGTGCAGGGAAGTTATATCCCAAGCTAACATGGCTAGTCTCCAGAGGTGTTTGGCCTGGTTCCCCCCTTGCTTTTTGATGTATCAAATCACTGTGGTGTTGTCTGTAACCATTTGAAAAGGTCCCAGGGACCAAAGATAGTTCAGAGAATTGAGTGCCTTGATCAGGGCAAGCATCTTCTTGATATTTATGTGCATCTGTCCTTGGTGTCCCACACTCTCTGCAATTTTATCTCTCCTAAAACTTCTGCCCAAGCAATGCCTGCAGCATCTGTGGTGACTGACTGCTCTGGAGCAGGGAGAGAGAAGGGGAGACATTGATTTAGGAATATCTGTTGACTCCACCAAATGGCTTCTCTTCTGACAAACCCCAGTACTGGGATTTGAAAAGATAAAGGGTGTTGATGCTGGGACCAAACAGATTTCAGATACCACTGTATCTTTCTCATGTGGAGTTTTGCCAGGAGTATCATGAGAATCATAGATGCAACGAGACCCAAAATCCTGTGGTATTTCCTTGCAGTGACCGAAGTCTGAGTGGAAAAACTTAGAAACAGATCTAAATAAAGATCTATTTTTTCCTATGGAAGAAAAGCTCTTTGAACTGAGGTGTCTAGTTGACATCTCAGGAACAGGAGTCAAGAAAGACTTTTGAATATTCTCTTGGAATTCCAGCTTGTGCAAGAGATCTTTCACCCAAGAGAGAAATTCCTGGAATTTTGAAAAAAGACTCGGCAAAGATAAGCAAGTCATCTAAATATGGAAAATGTGGATACCCTGTAGCCTTCAATGAGCTATTACTGGAGCTAGACACTTTGTGAACACTCTTGGTGTAGTAGATAGTCCAAAGGGTAAGGCAGAGAACTGATAATGTGATCCAGACACACAAATCCTTAAGAAATGCCTGAAGTCTGGATGAAAAGAAATGTGATGATAAGCATCTTTTAAGTCTAGTGTTACCAGGAAACTTGAAAGAGGAATAAGAGGCAACAGGTTGTGAAGTGACAACATTTTAAATGTGGGTGCTATTACAAACAGGTTTAGGAAAGAAAGATCCAGAACTGGCCTCCAAGTGTTCTTTAGGACTAGAGACATCCTTGAATAAAACCCCTTCCCCACTGGGAAGGAGGAACTGGTTCTATCACTCCTTGGGATAGCATGTTATGGTAAACAGGTGGAAACAAAACAGTCTGATCTTCAGGATGAGGAATGACCCCCTGGAAAGGAGGAATTTTCTTCCACTGCCATCTGTAACCTTGATGAATGATTTTTAGAACCCATTTGTCTGAAACAATCTGCCGCCAAAGAAAAAAAATGGAGCTTCAGACTTTTTGGAAAAGAAAAGAGGGCCAGGGTGGATGGGGGTCAGAAGGTCTTTTGAAAAGTCATTCAAACTTGGAGTGTCCTTGGTTTTGGCATGTTTGAGACTTTTTGGAACCTCCTTGACACTTCTTCTTAAAAGACTGTTTACTTGAATTCTGTTGAGACTGTTTATTCCATTTCTCCCAGAAATGGAGAAAGAAAATCCCTTAGACAATTTAGAAAAGGAGGGCTTAAAAATGTTAAGAGATTCTCTGAATCAGCTTACCCCTTTCAGCACACTTTTTGATCACCTCTGCAGATGGGACAAACACTAAATCTCTCTCCAAAGGAGAATTTAAAATCTCATTTTTAACATCATCTTGAAGGTTCTGAGAATGCGGTCAAGCAGACCTCCTTAAAACTGTTCCAGAGACCATAACTCTGGAGGAAATATCAACAGAGTATTATGTATTATGAAGGCTGTTTATAAAAATATTGTAGAGGAGAGAATTTAGGATTGAGCCCGGAGGGACACCAATCACTATCGGTAAGTAGGCTGAGTAGGCTGAGTAGCATGTTTGCCATTTGACACATTGTGTCCTATCTAACAATCAGTTTCTTTACTGGTTTACAATTTGATTTGCGGACTGCAGTCAATTGAGAGTGACAATATCGACTTACAGTTTTCTAAGAGGCACTTTTACAAACTCAAATACATCAACTACACTACATCACATGGGTAGTGTAGTTCGAGTATTTGAGTTTGGAATTTTAAGTAGAGATCACGGTTCAGTGTGGAATATGGAATTAACCCATTTCCTCACTGTAGTGCGATCTCAAAGTTGGTATATATAATTTAAAAGGGTTGCGGGGGGGTGCAGCCCCACATGGGAGGTGCAGGGGGGCTTCCCCCCGAATGTACTGTTGACTCTAGGGTGTCACGGTACATTACAGTGCATAGCTTGGGTCACTGACGTCACCTCCTGCTATGTCGAATACATTGAACTACGGGAGTCGATGTATTCAGTTTCAAGTTTCCTGCTTGTTCACTGTTGCAATTTTCAAGATATTGGTTCGACACTGAGGCCGATAGATGGATGCAGTTTCAAGGTTTCAATAGTAAACCTTTTATACCATCTATGTTTAGAGGTGGAGAAACTGAGGGAGAGTAAAGTTTGCAGTAGTTTAATAAGAAAGACTGTTAATAAGTCCAGGAATGTGGAAGAGACACGTTTACCTTTGACCCAAGTTAATTTATTGTGTTGTGGAAGGAGGAAAAGAGCTGTAGTGGTACTATGTGAAGGTAAAGGTCATGTTGGGTGGAAGAAGGTCAGACATTATCCTGGAGATACTTTAGTAGCTGGGAATGTACAAATCTTTATAGGATTTTTGGCAAGGGAGAGAGTATGGCTATTAGTTGATAGTTGGATAATTCCACTGATTTCCTCTTTTATGCAGTAGCTTAATATATGTTTTTTGCCATGGTTTGGGTACATATGATTCCAATATGGACCTGTTGGATTAGTATTGATATAGGCAGGCTATGGCATATGTGGATGTGGCATTTTTTAAGCATTCAGCAAGAAGTTGGTCGCCTGATAATATTATAGGTTTCAATTGTGACAGCAGTTTTTGCATTATTTTAGTTGTAATGGATTGAAGAGAAAATGTTGAGTGTACTATTCAGTATGAACTGAAGGTTATGTAATATTATACAATGACTGCCCATTAATATTTGAAAACAAGCACGCTGATTGGCCAGCCCAACTAGCGTGCCCATTTTAAATCTCAGAATATACCAACGGAAAAAGGTCCAGTCACCTGGACCTTCTTTCCATTCGTATATTCCATAACTTTTATTTATTTATTTATTTTTTAACAAAAAGTTAAAAAAAAACTATAGTCCGGACTCCGGACATACCAGAGAGGCAGCATGGAGGAAATACAAAGAAAAAACAGGTACGTTATTTAAAACTAAAGACGTGTACCAGATTTTCTTTGCATTTTCACCATTCTGTCTCTCTCTACTACCCCTAAAGTAACCGAAATATTTTTTTTAATTAAAAGAAAAGAGGAAAACAAAATTGGAGCAATGGAGACTTTCTTTTCTCTGTCGCTTCCTTTTCAAAGCATTGATGTACTGAGTATGCATGGGAACGCAAGTCCCATATGGATGTGCAGTACATCAAAACAAGGCTGCAGGATACCACCAGCCACGAAACGACAGTACGGAGCTTTATACAAAAACATTATTTAAGAAAAGTACGTTTTTTTTCCTTAAATAATGCCATTGTATAATAGCAATAACCGACTCTGTGGTTGTGCTATATTGAAATTTACCCATGGTTGGCTTTATTTAATCACTCGGGCTTCTTCCTTGTGATTAAACCACGCCAACCATGGGTAAATCTGCAATATACCACACCACGGCATAGGTTATTACTTAAATAGATTCTTTAGTGCTGCATATGTTACTTGGATGAAAAGTACACAAGAAAATAGGTACCTTATACAGATGCAAAAACTACCTAACCACAAACTCCAGAATAACCACAGACAAAACTCATCTTCTGCCAACTTTACTATATGCCTCACCCATCTTTACCAACCTCTCCAAATCAGACCTAACCAAGCTAGATGCCTGCTATAGCAAAATAGCAAAATTTGTCACTAGCTGTCCTCCTAGAACTCATCATTGTAAGGCCCTAAGACAACTATCTTGGTTAGAACTACGCCACCAACTCATCCTCACACAACTCTCTGCCGCCTACCAAATTTACTATAAACCCGATAAAACACCAGCTCTACAAGGCCTCCTCAATCCCCATATAAGTACCCGTCCACTAAGATCCACTAATAAAGCTCTAATTGAAGTAACCAGGAGTAAAAATAGCTCAGGTAACACTCTATACTGCTATATTTCTAAACTGTGGGATGCCTTACCACTTGAAATTAGAACTATAACTAGCTTAAAAAACTTCAAGCATCACATTAATGCCCACCTCACCAATTCCTGGACTTGTACATGTACTGTGCATCGGTAGCCCAAACCACGGAACTAGCTGATTTTAAAATTTTAATTGTGTATGTAATGAGCATTGAATCTAAGTCATATGACTACCTTATGTTGTTTTTTTCTTTCTCACTGTTAATATCTATCAGATTTTTAAGTCTTCAGTTTGCTATGCTACCTGTGTATAAGACTAAGTATTATAATTGCACTCTCATTGTATACAATGTCACTATCTACTACTACTGTAAGAACTGTCTTCTAGAAGAATTGTTATATAAGATTATTGGTTTTGTTTCCACTTGACCAATTTATTCTGTTTTAGTTTTTTTACTGTTAGGAATGTCTGTTACTATTTTTTTTTATTGTATTATACTATTTACTTTCTACTAACATAATAGTCTACTAACAGTGGAGCTTTTCTTCCCGGGCCTCCGCTGAAAAAGGGTTTTATGCCCAGTCGGACTCTCCCAGTAAACAAATGTAAAATAAAAATAAATAAATAAATGAAGTGGGAGTTGAATTGTTGAGCAATGTTTTGGTTTCTTTTATTTGATAAGGCATTTTGTTGTATAGTTTTTCCAAGTTTCAGAATTTTGTTTATGGCTGCCAAATAACCTTTTGGGTTAGAAAGGTTATTATTTATAAAGACGTGTCTAGAGTGTTTCCTGTTCGATTCTTGGCTTGGGTTGGGAGTGCCTTCTGTGTGGAGTCTGCATGTTCTCCCTGCGGTCGAGTGGGCGTTCGAAAGACATGCGTTGAATGGGCTTGCCTTCGTTGAAGGTTGGGCATCGGGCTGGCAACTCGACACCATAAAGACCAACTGCCAATCATTAGCGGACCGGAGTTCCGCTGTGGTGACCCCTAACCGGGAAAAGCCGAAAAGGCAAACAAACATGTGTCTAGAGTGTTTCTCCCCGGGCCTCCACTGAAAATTGGCTTCGTTCCAAGTCGGACTTTCCCAGTTAACAAATGATAGATGAATAAATAAATAAATAAATAAAATTTGGGATTTGGATGTAGAAAGTTTTTTTGTCAGTTTGGATGAGTTTGTTGGAAAGATTTTTCAGCTGTCTATATGTCTAGTGTGAGGTTTCAGTTTTTATTTCATACTATTACGCCCATGTTTAATATCTTTCTTAGATTACCAGTTTGGTGTTTCAAGTAAGCCAAGTGGTTGGATTAGATGTGGCATGTTTTTTCTTAGTGGAGACAGACTACTGAGAACCAATGAACAGTAAATTTAAATCTTTTAACTGCTTCATCTAAAGTTGTTTTTTTTTTTTTTTTTTTTTTTTTTTTTTTTTAGGGAAGACCAGTCAAGTGTAGAGGTGAAACAGGAAGGGAAAAAAAACAATCTGCATGTTTTTGTTTATTTTGGCCAACCTCAACACAGTGCTCCAAGTAGAATCAGTTAAAAACACTCCCCAGCCAATAAGTAGCTGGTTTGCAACAGGGCCAAGCCACGACTGAAGGATAATTATTTATTGTCACCAGCTTGGGTTGTTAGTATTTTAGTATGGGTCAGTCTTCATTGAAAAGAACAGTAGGAGTATGCTTAAATGTATATATATTTTAAAGGAGGGTAAGCCTGCTTATGGGTAAGAAAGCCATATCTATCAAAATATAAAGTCTTTAAGTCTGAACTACATTAACCCATGGTGTCCTTTTCTTTTAGTAGTACGATTGATTGCAAGCTCAGTGGTACAGATGGTTTTAGCAGCTTACCTAGTGGCTCCCAAAGATGTCTGTCTATTTACTGTCTGCAGAGAACAATTTTTGCAGTATGCAAGCTCCCTTTCAGAATAATTATATTTTTATGCAGAATGAAAGACAAAACAAAAACTTTAAACACTGTGGAAGGGGAAATCTTGTAATTCTATTAGAGAAAGAAAAGTTTTTAAGGTGAATAAAAATGTAGACAGATTTTTTGAGTAAAGAAAAACTATAACTTGTTTATACAGATGTAATCATAGTAAGTCTGTTTATAAGCTACAGGGACAGATTTGAATAAATAATATTTTCTTATGTATAACATCAGTTTTAAGATCCTCGGTTTCCCAGAAAAAAATGGCAGTATAAATCCTTTAAACTTACCACATTTGTGTATCATTTAACAGCTAGTGGATTAATGGCCTTTTAGAAACTGTGCCTTGTATAACAGAGGAACCGTTAGTAAATAGTTATACTCTTTAGCTGTATGTGCAATAGTTTGCCAGGCTGAGTTGACAGAGGAGAAGCTGATATTTAAATTATCATTACAGATTGCCTAGTTCTAATTGCCTCGTAAAGATTAACTGAACACCAAATTGCTAGAATTAGTTAAAGTCTTTCATACTGAAAAAGTAGCCCAGACAAGCATTGGAAAAAGAATAGCATATTGGAAATCTACAACAGAGAAAATAAAACAAAACAAAATGGCAGACTGGTACTCTCTACTGTGGCTTGTTTAGGCAAAGTCCCTCAACAAAAGCATTACATTTTGAATACAAACTGCATTTTTCACCCACAGTGATTACTGTTGAAATAATTTCAATTACAGCAGCCTTCTAATGGCACAAAGGCAAATTTCACATCACTGGCAGAATCAAGGTGACCAAAAGTCCCAGTTTTTCCAGGACAGTCCAAGTTTGGATATCTCTGTCCTAGAATCCCAAACACTGTCTTTGGGACACAGAAATGTCCCACTTTAGACCGCTTAGTCTGAATGGTGACCTGGCTTCCCAGGGCAGCCAGTCCCCCTGCTTTCCCATCCTGAGCAGTTGTGGGGACTTTGCAATTTTTCAGGGATGCCATTGAGTATGGGGTAAGGTCGGATGACTTTGCCATGGCAGGAGCCTTCCAGCTCCTGCCACCATCCGTCAGTCACTCCCTTAAGGACTTCCATCATGGGGGGGCTCTCCCTGACCCCACTCACCCATGTAGGAGCTCTCCAGGCTCCACACCCTTCTGCCCAGTGCTCCCTTACTGACTTCTGTCAGGGCTAACCCCTACAGGCCTCCACTTTGAACTGGCCAAGAGACCTTCCTCAGCAGCGTTCCCCCCATGTCAAGGGGACTCCGCCGCCTCCATGTCTCCTGCAGGCAACCAAATCATGTCAGATCACTCATGTCCTCAGGCCCTCTCAGGGGAGCTTCCCTCTGATCCTGTCTGCCCCTCTGGAACTCCCCTCAGCTGCTGAGGGGCAGATCCACTGTCATGAAGGCTTCAGAGTCCCCCTGTTTTCCCATCCAGAGCAGCTCTGGGGACTTTGAGATTTTTCAAGGATGCCATCGGTTATGGGGGTGAAGCTGGATGCGTTCACCCTGGCAGGAGCTCTCCAGGCTCCTCTGCCATCCACCCTGGCATGTCCTCAAGGACTTCCATCATGGGAAGCTCTGCCTGACCCCACTCACACAGGCAGGTGTTCTCCAGGCCCTGCTGATGTCTGCCCCAGTGCTCCTTTAAGGACTTCTGCTGTGCAGTGATCTGCGTGACCCCCCCTCACCCAGGCAGGAGCTTGCCCAGCCCTGCCACTATCTGTCTCTCTCCCTCTTCCAGACTTCTGTCCCAGAGGGGGCATGGTCCGTACCACCTTACCCAAAAGGGAGCTGTCCTGTCCCAGTCAATTTCCACCTCTCTCTCTCCCTTTCAAACTTCCATTGGGACTGACCCCTTCTGGGCTTCCACTTCTACCCAGGAGAGAAAGCTCTTTTCCAGGGTTACATATCTCCTGACTGCTGCCAAATCATGCAGTGTTGTGCATGCTCTCCGGGGATATTCCCAGCCTCATGAAACTCTACTGGGTCATGAAGCCTCAGACAGCCCCTCATCCAGTCTTCTGTGACATCGGTTCTCCCCTTTGCCTTCCACCTAGGGCTTTCAAACTCACAGAGGAGATGGCCCTGGGTCCCTCCATCTCTGTGCTTTTTGCAGCACACCTCATTCTTTCTCCTCCATGGTGCCTACGAATGAGCATCACTTCCAGTATCTTGGCATGTGGCCTCTTACCTCCTGGGAGGTGCCATTCACAGGGTGGCATCCACACAGTGCTGGGTGAAGGACAAGAGGCTAACCTCCCGGCCCTGGTGCGAGATGACATGACGGCTCTATCTCCAATCCCATGGGGGCTGGGAGAATGGGAGTGCAGACCTGGCTTCCCGGGGTGGCCCTCAAGTGTCCCAGTTTAGGTCCTGTAACAAAATGGTCACTTTGGGCAGAATAGCTTTAATGCATTCCAGATACAGTTATTGTTTTCACCAACTACACAAGAAATGCAGTTTTATGCTACAGAACCTACACTACAATACCGACATTTAAATATCAGCACATTTGAGAAGTGGCAGTACTCACTATGTTGTAAGAATAATTCTTTATGGTCATAGTCCATACAAGGGGCGTGGATGTACAGCAGTACCAGAGAAGTCTAAAGCTGAGAGTTCATTTTCTTCTTGTTGCTGTTGCGTCCCTGTATCTTTGTCATACTCACATATTCAGACTTTGATGCAGAGACCCTGCCTTTCCCATTTTGACACAGCAAAGTGACCTTTAAGCTCACAGGGTATGACTTATATATATATATATATATATATATATATATATATATATATATATATATATATATAGTTTGTTAACTGTGGTAGAACACCGATCTCTTTGGACCTATTTCAATCTCAGCCAATGGGGTGGGTAAAGACAATAGATACTTGGCATAACATACCGAATGAATGACAAAAATGCAATATATTTGTGCATTATGCACAGTGTGGCCTGGGGTGTAAATACAGAGACCTGGTTCAAGAGAAGGCCTACCTCATTGGACAAAGGCACTAAAGCTGGAGGTGTCTCTATATTATTAAAAAAAATCTCACCTCCAGATTAAACAAGATGACTTGTCATTCTTCCATGTCCAACTTACTATAAACAAAACCCCTTATCACATGAAAGCAAATTGCAGTACCCCACCCCATGCGCCCCCCTAGTGCACATCTCCTACCTGACCAGTATAGATTCCCTATTTATTAAGCCAAACACCATTCTCCTAGGAGATGTGAAGTCGATGTAGCAGTCAGGGACATGGGGGACTCATGTAGACAGTAATCCAGCCTAGACCATCATCTGTCTACTGTAATGAGGAAATCATTCTATGTTGCACAATGTATAGACAAAGGTATAGCATCAAGGGCCAAGGAGGTCATTGCCCCCCCCCCTGGTATGTACCTAACCTGGCACATCCAACAACTGAACGTCCACAGAGATTCATCACAAAGAATACAAGGTATAAATATCATGTTCTGTGCAAGCTCTACCCCAGTATTCTGTCTCCTTCAGGCTGTTGAGGGGAGATCTATGCCTGTCATAAAAGTCATCTCCAGACACCAGTCTGATAGACCTCCTGCATATCCTCAAACAAGCAGCACCAGAATTACCCATTCTAAAGTCTTAAACCTTGCCTGCAATATAAATAGGACCAGCTGGATAGACTGACCCTTCTTTGGAACAGGCTCCCCATACATTTGAAGCAGAGTTCCTCCCTAGCCCAATTGAAGTGCAACTTAGACAACTGGATGGAACCTGAAATTAACCTCTGCTTTGACACCTGTGTCTCTAATGGATACAAGCAGCCTGTAAATAATTCATCTCCCAGGACCCTGCTTGTAAATATTTCATCTCCCAAGCCCTTGCTTATACTACCAAGAGTACTAGAACTTGTCAGAGGTTTGGGATGTGTGGCTAGGTTTAAAAAGGCCCCAGTGGTTGTTAGCCTACAGTACACCTATGAACCTATGAACTATCCGTCCAAAAACTGGGAGATGTATATGTCCTCAAGCGGGTCTATTTTAAAACATTGAAAGCTCATAACATTGAAATTCAAAACACTGAGACCATAACAGTGAAAAAGCAAAACACTGAAAACCCAAAACAACGAATCCTCAGAACACTGAAACTTTGCTTCATAAGATTGAAAACTACAATGTACATCTAAATAACATCCCCTCCAGCTATAACAACATCGAATGAACAAACACACTTTTTACTATGTTTATGCCGGGTTTAAGCCCCCCCTGCACCCCCCATGTGGGGGGGTCTGCCCCCAACACCCCCTGTTAATTAAATATACCAAGTCCTAGATCGCACTACAGTGGAAAAAAGTTAATTTCCTAACCCCACTGTAACATAATCAGCATACAGAATGTAAACATATGGATGTGTTGCTTTCATGGAAGTTAAGTTAGTGTTCTGAGAAGTGCTGGGAGAAGTGAGTAGGGGAAAAAGTTGTTATTTTGCCAATCTGTATGTGTTTTCAGGCCATACAGGTAAGTGATTTAGACATTATGTTTACATACTGTATGGTAATCGCGATACAGTGAGGTTAGAACTTTAACTTTTTTCCACTGTAGTGCAATCTTGGAGTTGGTATATTTAATTTACGGCGGAGTGGGGGGTGCAGGGAGGCTTGCCCCCCCTGCAGAAAAGTAGTAAAAAGTGGGTTTGTTAGTTTGGTGTTGTTATAGGTGGAGGAGATGTTATTTACATATGGGTTGTAGTTTTCAATGTTATGATGTACACTCAGTGTTCTGAGTTGTCATTGTTTTGGGTTTTCAGTGTTATGATCTCAGTGTTTTGAATTTCAACGTTATGAGATTTCAATGTTTTGAAGTAGGCCCCTCAAGCATGTATGCCAATAGATTCCTGGATGTGATTAATACAAGCTCTCTGGATCACTTAGTCCGCAGCTCAATCTGAGGCAATAAAATCCTTGGCTTGGTCCTTTCCAATATATGTTGCAAAACCAAGGAGAAGAAAGGTGAATACTCCACGACAATCGAAGCAAGCCAGGAGGATAGTCAATCTGTGTGACAATTAATCCACAAAAATGAGAAAATAATGACCTCTTTATTAAAAAAGTAAGTGCTTTCACGTCTCTCTGGATGCTTCTTCAGACTTAAAATAACAACAGCATTCAAAGTCACTTAAATACCACACTACTCACTTAATAAACCAATGAAACATCTCATATCAGACACCTGATAAAATAAGGTTACATCCTTAAAGATATATAGCTAATATGTGATTTAAAAGCATTCATAAAAACCTTCACATCTGTCACTCTAAAATAAATGACAGTTATGATAAAAAATAAAATAACAACAATAAATAAATAATACATATAAACATATAAGCATTCATAAAA
Organism: Protopterus annectens; assembly: GCF_019279795.1. Taxonomy (NCBI): domain Eukaryota; kingdom Metazoa; phylum Chordata; order Ceratodontiformes; family Protopteridae; genus Protopterus; species Protopterus annectens. The sequence continues at coordinate 1,081,267,752 of NC_056744.1, read as the reverse complement.
ACCTTCACATCTGTCACTCTAAAATAAATGACAGTTAAGATAAAAAATAAAATAACAACAATAAATAAATAATACATATAAACATACATACAAAGACAAAAACATTACAAAAATTATATTTTAAAACCACAAGATAACTATGCCATCAAATATTGAATGGCATTAGTGTCTCAAAGGTTTATCCAAAAGAAATGGTCTCAGTGTGAACCTGTCGTTCAAACCATGTCCTTTGTCTGCAGATAGCCTGATCATCCATCTGGCTTCCTCCTTTTCAGTATAATTACCAATGTTCCCTAATCTTTCTGTGGTGTATAGAAATTCTAGAACCATGAACCTAAAGGTATGTGTCATGTCATTCTGTAGGACATGTTTGACCAGGGCATTACACTCATTCTCTCTATTGATAGCATATAGGTGTTCCCTAATCCGTTCCATCAATGTCCTATTGGTTTTGCCAACATAAAAACATTGGCATTTATTGCAGAGAGCCAGGTAAACAACATTCTTAGATTTACAGTCAGCGTAATGGTCGAACTTATACTTAACACCTGTATCTGGATGTTCAAAGACAGTGGTATTCATAATGAACCCACGTTGGTTGCAGCTACGACATGCATACGTTCCCTTTCTGAATGAGGTTAGCCTATTGGTTTCTCTCTTCTCATAACAGAGCAATCTTTTTTATGATTTGGTGTTTCTATAGCTGAAACTGTGGTTCGTCCCTACTAAACCTTTTATATTTTCATCTAACTGTAAAATCCCCCAATGTTTCTTAATAACTTCTACTATAGCATTATTGTTATTCGTGTAAGGAATAACTATTCTTCTCTTCCCTTGTCTAATCTTTCTACTTTATGTCCTTGTTTCATTACTCCTCCTAATATATGGTAGACATGCTTGATCTCATTCTATTCCCTGTATCGCTCTAAGATCTTTGCTGTGATAGCCTCTGTCTATAATTTCTTGTTCCATCCCTTCTATTGTATCAAAATATACAGAATCATTACTTGTTAAGCGTGAGTATCGCATGGCTTGATTCTTAACTATATTCCTATGGATGTGTAGTGGATGCATACTATCTCTATGTAGGATAGCATTCCTCCTGCATGATTTCCTATAAATCTGTGTGGTTATCATCCCCTTTTCTTTCACTAACAAAACATCCAGGAATTCTAGTTTATTTTGAGATTTCTCACTGGTTAGTGTCAAATAAATTGTTGTACCATTGATGTATGTGATGAATTCTTCCAAATCATTTAACTCACCCCCCATATCAAAAAAACATCATCCACAAACCTCTTAGAATACTTGATATATTTGGAGTATATTGTATGTTCTAAAATGCATGTAGACTCCCAATATGCCAGCAGATTTGCCCTTTTTCCTCGCTATAGTGCAATCTTGGAGTTGGTATATTTAGTTAAGGGAGTGTGGGAGGAAAGCCCACCACTTGGGTGGGTTTTAAATTTTTAGAATTTAGTGATGGGAGCTAGGTTGGCCAGATGTTGATTTTCCCTATGAAAAAGTTTGATGAAACGGCCTTTGATGACGAAAAGTGTGGGTTCGATGAATAGCGATTCAAAGAAGTAAGTATTTGACAATGTTCATTATAGAGCCATGCTCATCTCTGTTATTGTATATAACTCCTGTATATTCTCAGTAATTGTATACTAAATCCATATACAGGATTGGTAACTTTAGCTGACACTTATTATTCTTGTTATGTCAACAAACGGTCTATAATGTAGATGATTGGCAAGTGTATGAGGTCAACTATCTCCAGGGTTGTGGAATATGACCCTTCCCCTGGAACTGTGTGATCTCAGAGGTATACATAATTAGGAGGGGGTGTAGGTGGTACATCCCCTCAAATGTGTGGTTCTGGGGTGCTTGACCCTGCAAAAAATGTTGTTTTTGTCTTTCATTTTTTAGTTTTAAACTGCTATAATCGTTTGCATTGTTGATCTTTTGTGGTTGATGTTATTGACATCAATGTTTAGTGGTTTTGGTATTTGTCACCCACACACACATGCGGGCGCGCACACGCACACACACACACACACACACACACACACACACACACACACACACACACACACACACACACACACACACACACACACACACACACACACACACACACACACACACACACACACCCACACACTTTAATGCTTTTCTGAACTAACTGAAATTGGTCATTTATGGTGAGTGCTCTACCCTGGTTAACAAATACAAATAATTAAATAAATAAGTAAAAGTCCTTCTCCAACTCTTTCTTCATCCTTTCATCAACCCACATTCATCCTGTTCTCTTACTGTGTTGAAGCCCTTCTTACTAAGGCAAATAAGTCAATTCATGCCTGCTCAAGCAATTCCCTGTACCAGAGGCCACATTTCTTCAGTTGTCTGATTTCCCTACCTACGCTTCTTTCTCCTGCATATCTGAAAATCTGCTCCCCTTTCTCATTCATTTTCCAATATATTTTCTATTTCTATTTCTATTCTTGTTTTGTCCCTTGTTATCTCCCTTGCTACTGTTTTAATTTTCTTCATCAAAGTTTTCCATTCGTCTGTCCCTTTGTGTCCACCACAGTCTGTGAGCAGAATGTTTGTCCCTCACAGAGGTTTTCAAATTGACTTTTGTCCTTAATGAGCTCCTTCTCATTCTTGCTTCCCTTATACAATCCTCCCTCATTTCTTCCCATATCACCTCCTTAACTGACTCCAGCAGCATGTCTAACAGTCAAATTTTCTGCCATTTTCTTAGCCTTGCCCTTACAATTTTTGTGGTTTTCTGATAATCCACAACTGATTCCACTATGACACTTTGAATTATAGTTCAGCAAATAACTAACGTGTTGAACACAACAAGTCAGGAAATGAAACTGAGAAAAAAATGCAAATATTTTTGCAGGGTGTGGAGGCAGGCCATCATGCACCCTTGCACTACTAAACTTATATGTCATAACTTCATTAGTGATTGCCTATGGATAACAGCAACTGAGGAGTTCAACCTTGCCAAGATGTTCTTGACAGGTTGGCTCTTCATGCAGTTTGCATAGGAGGAGCAGTAGGGCATCTCTCTGCCATAGCTTTATAGTCCTAAACCCTTGTCTTTGTTTCAAACTTCCACACTTCTGGCATTGTAACAACCCCAACAGTCACGTGATCAGTTCAGGAAGTGGTGCCCACCCAACAGTCACATGATCACTTCAGGAAGTGATGCCCTTACTCCCATTCTGCAGCCTTCTTCTGCTTCACTTAAGTGGTGCAGTGTCCTCTCCTTCCTGATTTCCTTCGTTGTGTTTTGTATGAAAAAGTCTTCATTAATTACTTCATTAATTATTTTACCTGTCGTGTTTATCTCTGATGTTGGTATGTTCCAGTAGTAGGTAGATTAAAGTGTCTTTGATAGTTTCCTATTTTTGTTCATCCAGCTTTTGACACTTTCTTTAACATCACTTCCCTTTCCTTGTTGTATTTAGCAGCTTGTAGACAATGTGTAACCCACGAGTTATCAGCTCTCCACCCTCTCCAGAACACTACCAAGCAAACATTTGTTTCAACTTCCTTATCCCCATCATTTCCTCAGTTGTAATGCATCCTCTACATCTTTCATGGGTTCATAGGTCAAGTGACAAGTAGTCAACCTAACATTTAAATGAAACTTGACTGCTGTAATCCCATGTTGATATTTTCAACTTGTCATATTAGGATTATTTTTGAAGAAACTTAACATTTGATTTCTTCTGGTTGTAAGGAAAAGCTTATTCTTAATCTTGGGAGGCATTTTGTAATGTTTTCTTTGGTTCTTGCTCTCTTTTTGTATTTGTTTTTATATATTACCTGTCAGATTATAACTAATTTGGATTGCCCTCATCTAATCCTTGTTTACCTTACATTCTGAAAAAAAGTCTTAATTGAAAAAGCTCCTGAAATATTCTGTCTTAGTCAACCTGCAGGTTTGTAAACTAGATAAATAAATCACCCCATAAAGTAAAAATTTATACTGATGGCCCATAATGTTATATTTTCTATTAGCCAATACTCTGAGATGGTCTATCAAAGAAATGCTCTAAATACAAGGCAAAAGAAGAGGGCACAGCCATGCCCCTTGTCTTACTCCTTTTTAACTTCAAAATTGGCTTAATCAACTGAGCATGTGTTTACTTTGGTTAAAACCACTCCATAAATTGACTTTACTGAGGCAATAAATCTGTCAGAATGATGCTACCTGGCACAAGACCTTATGGGCTTCCTTTGCATCAGTTCTCACTAACATCAGTGTTTTACCCATTTTGTCCTCTTAATCCATAAGGGTCATGGTCTTTACTAAACTGTGAAAGGTGCCCCTTTACATAACAAAAATAGTTTGTTCAAGGCTTATCAGTGAAGGTTTAATTGTAATTAAATGTCTAGCAAATACAAGAGTAAATAATTTATCAATAAAGAGGTAGAATGTTTATTTAAGAATTTTATATATTTATTATTGTTGTTATTGTTGTTCTGTTTTATTTTTAATTTTGGTTTATTGTTTTTGTATTATATATATATTTATAAACTGTTATCTTAATTGTTAGGATGATTAATTATGTAATTGATGTCATGTGATTTTCATTACCTATTTAAATGCGTTTTGAATTATTGTTTGATGTCTGATGAAGTCTCGTTGTATGGTTTGAGACAAAAGCTCTTATTTTTTTTAATACATGGTAAATTAATTTCTATGATTTTTTGGGGGACCTGTGCCTACTGTACCTGTTTTTTGTAATAGCAGACTTTATTAGTCTGTTTTGTAACACATGTAAGATGAGAGGCTGTGTCTGTATCAGTGTGGCTCATATTCCTTGCAGCCAAGTATGAAGGCTTTATTACAGAACTTTTTCTAGTCTATCACATGTAATATGGGAGGCTGTGCCCACTTTTACGGGGATCACCCTCTTTTGACATACAACATGAAAGGCTAATATTCTTTTGTATAACAAAAAAGTTTACAGTGTCTGCTTATAAGAGGCTCATATACATGATTAATGTGACCAGTCCTCGTTCTTCTTCCTGTTGATAAGGACAGACCTTCTTATATGCAGGGGAGGTAGTCATTCAATGCTATACTAGGTGATTCCCATTTTAAAAAGTACATGCATTGGGAGAAATAGCATACAGTGGAAAACAAGTCACAGTGCTCAATTTTTGGAGAGCTCGTGGATATGAACAAGTAGGTGGACAAAAGTTAAAAGTAAGTAAAATTTCAGACCAGAGAACCTTTTGTACAGGATTTCTGTGCCCATGTAATAAAAATTCAGCAAGTGGTCTCATAGATCTGGACTAATCATTTATACTCTGTTTATTGTTAGTCCTATAACCCCCTCTGGATCACAGGTTGCATACCAGACTTCATTTCAGCCCTTTGGATTACCTCTGTTACCTAAATGAAAAAAGGCTCAAAAGAAAAATATGTACAGACAAAAACAAATCAAATGAAAAGAAACCACAAGATGTTAAGCATTCTGTTGTTAGCTAAGAAAAATATTTTGTACCCATTTTATAACCTAGCTGTACATAATTTTAACATAGGCTTAATACTGGTCATTCAAACCTGGGGCGGGGGGTAGTTGAGTCAAAATTGCTTAAAAGTTCTTTATATTCCAGTTGGCTTTCCCAGTCCCCTTCCCTGGGATCAAGGTCAACGAGTGCTAAAATTTCAAATTTAAATTCAGTGTCTGTCATATCCAGTAAAATATATTTAAAAAGGACATTTTTACAGTTTTGCTCTTGATGCTGTAATAATGCACATATAGTAATTTTCTTAATGTTCTTTCAGTTTTTCCTACATAGAATTTGTTACATTTTGTGCATACAGCTAAATAAACTAGTCCCTTATGCCCGCAATTTCCTCTTTCAAATTGCACCTTAGTTATTAAGGTGTTAAGTGTTAGGTGCTCAGCCTCTAAGATGTACATACACTGATTACATACCCTGCATTTTTTGGTTTCATGTCCAACCCTAGGGTTGGTCTGTAAACCCCTCTAGTAGAGAGGTTTTAAGTTCTGACCTGTTTTAAAAATAAATTTTGGGCTGGGTCCTACAATCTTCCCAAATTCAGGGGAATGTTTAAGCATATTCAAATTCTTGCTAATAATTTCCTTAACTCTGTCAGATGCATAATTAAATTTAACCACTATGGCTCTTTCAAAGCACTTGTTACTGCTTTTTTCATTGTTGAATAGGCTTTCACCATCAGTCCCCATACAAAGCAAGGGTAGGCACTGCCTACCCCATTTGCTTAGGATGTTCCCTAGGGTGTCCTGTAATAGCCATTGTGGGTATCCGCTGTCAAGGAACATGTGTGCAACCTTTTCTAACTCGGGTGCCAGATCGTCTTTGTCAGAGGTCATCCTGGCCACCCTTATACACTGGCCGTTGACTAAACTCCTTTTTTGTGAGAATGGGTGGGAACTATCAAATGGAAGATATGAGTTGCTGAAGGTGGGTTTATGAAGGATTTTTGATTTAAAACCCTTCTCCATCAACTCAATGGTTATGTCTAAGTAGCGGATAGCTTTTCTATCAAAATGGTAGATGAAATTCATAAAATAAGTGCTCTTGTTTAAATGTTCTATAAATCTTGGGATGAAGATATCATCTAAAAATCTTAAGTGAAGGTTAAGATGATTGTAAAATTCTGAACCAAAAACAGCTTCTGTCTCCCATACTAACAAAACCACTTTGGCATAAATGGGGGTGCAGCAGCACCCATCGTTACCCCGTTAACTTGTCTAAAGAATTCCCCTTCGAAGTACAAACATTTGTTCTTCAGCACTACAGAAGACAAATCTGCAATAAGGCTGATCTGTTTAGTTCTTAAAGTGTTGAAGATAGACAGAAACTATCCTGGAAAAATCTTAAACCTTCACCTAGTGGAACAGAAGAGAATAAATTGAGAATAAATCTACTATGTCTGTTGTTAAGAAGGTGACTGAAGGTCTGGCTAAATTAGGGGTGAGTCTAGCTAAAAAGTCCCAGAAGTCCCTCAACATATGAGTTATTGTTCTCAAAATGAATTTCAAGGTTCTGTCAATGAAAACAGTTATTGGATGATGTTTAGATCCCCTGACTGCCACAATTAGCTTAAAGGGTAGATTTTCAATACTCTTGTGCATTTTTGGGATCCCAAAATGGTTGGGACAAGAGGTTTTTCAACTTTAAGAAAATGGTAAGCCCTTACAGTCACTCTCTCCCCAATTAATAGCTCTTCCAAAATTAAAAGACAGTTCTATGGTATGCTAAGTTAATTTTATTCCTAGAAATGGGTAGATATGTGTTAACATCCTTTAAGATTTGCAACGTCACTATGAATAGTTAAAAGAATCAAACAGAACAGCACCCCCTCTCTTATCAGGTTTAATAATCCTACTATCGGGCTTTCTAATTAGGTCCTCTAATAAAGTTATTTCCTTTTCTGTCATGTTGCATGCCTTATACAGTTTGTTATCATTAGCTATTGAGTATAGGTCCTGCATGCATACTTGTTCAAAGGTTAGGAAGGCAGGTTGGAAGGATGACTGTATAGGCTTCTGTTCTTTACGAGTTTTTTTTCTGTTTCTGTTTTGAGGACTTTATTTTCATCTTCCAGTAAACGGGATAAATAAGAAAGGGATGTCTGGTTTGAAAATAGTGTTTAACTGTCTTTTAGACTTGTTTTAATTTATTCTGATAAAGTCCTTGATATGTAAGGATGAAAGTGCTTAATCTTATTTTAAAAATAAAAAATGTGTTTATTTTACTTCTGTTTGGGATTTGGAGACTTGCACTGCACACTATACTAGTCACTGTTTTTTTTCAGTTAATTAGTTAGTACCATGTTTATCAGATGAAGTCAATAAATAGTGACCTAGATTCATACCTTTCAACCTCTTAGAGCGAGAAATCTGTACAAATCCATAAACAAAAGTTGGACAGAGGCCCAAAAATAGGGACAATTTTTAAATATTGCTCTTACAAATTAGAAGATTAGAATAATAGATTTTTCATTAGCATGAATTTCCTGAAGGGTATGAAGTCTGAAGCTCAAATGTCTGTTATTATTTTCTAACTTTAATCTTTAATGATTTGCCAGTAATTTGCCAGAAAACCACAATTTTATGAAAACATGGACAAAAAATATGAGTCAAAAATCAGGACATTCTGCAAAAATCTATACAGTTGAGAGATATGTCTAGATTCCTGAGAAAGCATAAGCTTTGTGGTTTAATGAGACCATTGTATAACTATTTGCCTGAGTCTAATATGCAATGACTTATATTATGCCCCATTTAATTTTATGAAGACGTGTCCCTGATTAGCTCATAAATATTGTGTTGCCTAATTAATAGTGTAGTTTTTATAAATGCATTTTTACCTGATTAAAATAACATTAAGAAAGTATGCCTGTGATATTCACTTTTAGAATATATCACTTGCTAAATAACATTCTAACATTTTTTGAAAAGTATACAAAAGGATCTTGCTCATAAAAGTCTAAAATGTGAAGGCTGATGGCACAGGGCCAATCACTGTACCACTGAAGAATTAGCATTATTCGCATAAAGAAGATTGATAACCATTCTGAGATATGCAGCTATATGGTTACATAAAGAGCAATAATTATGGCTGCTAATTGGCTCTGCTTGTCTAAACCAAAAAAAATGAAAAAAAAAAAAAACAAAAACTGCAACAAAAATTACAGCTGCAAATATTCTCTGCTTCCCTAAGCAGAAAAAAGAAACTTTCACATAATAATACATTAATACCCCTTATAATTTTTACATGCCAACTTAAATTATCAGCTTAAAAAAGTTACCTTATGTAAAACATTGCATTGAAACATGCCCATCCTATGGGACAGAGAACATACTGGCCAAAGAAAAGTAGGTCAAAGTAGCCTCAGCTGATCATCAACGTATGGCACACATTTTCTTACACTGAGGTACACTTGTGCTCTATGTCACTAATCCATCACCAAGGTAACCATCAAAAACAAAACAACATTACATTTAAAAAACTAAATACTGAGAAAACATCAGAAGGGCACAAACAATCAGTCCTGGATCACCAACTTCACATTTACCAATTATCAGAGAATATTTAAGAAAAAAAAGATGTCAAGCCATGATGCATTGTTCCCATTGATGGCATTCCTATTGAGCTAAGAATACCACCTACCAACACTTCAGTGTTGCACAGTTTGAAACTCCACATACCAGTTCATTCAGCCAGCCCTGTTCATACAAGACCTAGCTTTGCTTCACACTTCATACACCAACATGATGACTTAAGAAACACAGAAACTATCATAAAATATATTCAATAACTTTACAAAAGTGTAGTCATGAAAAGTATGCTGCATGCACATATGTATCAAAAACCTGCCATTGAAGACTTCCACCAATGAAACAGGAAATCTACAAGATGTATCCACACCATACAAGCACTTCCTTTTAAATAATGTTCTTTACCAAGCAAAATAATTATTTATGTGCATTGTTAATATTTACTAAACTAAATCTTGCATAACACACAGTGCAAGGAAAAATACCACTCTACAGCAGGATGCAGGGCAGTCTACACTGCCAGTGTACATTAAAACCTTATAATGACAAGGAAAATGACAAATGCAGTTCTCTAATAAACAATAACAAAAAATGGAAAATAAAAACATGTAACTCATATTGTTAAACTTACATCACTATACAGTGAAAACATTTACTAAGCCAGACGTGTAGACTATTTTTATAAAGTAAAAAGCAAATGAAAAGTGGTGAAGGTCAAAATATACACTTTAATTATAAAAATTACTAATAAGAAAAACAACACTGTTTAATGACAACAAGCCATGTTTGGGTTGTGTGGAATGCAGATTTATCCTTTCCTGGTTTTATTTAGTTACTTGGGCTTTGTCATTGTCAGCAATCCACTCCTTCTGTGGTTGAAAACTGCACTACTCAAACCCTGATGTGGTATACTTCTAAAATTATATATATATATATATATATATATATATATATATATATATATATATATACATACACACACACACACACACACACACACACACACACACACACACACACACATTTTTGGAATAATTCTGTATGTGGATTTAATGAAGTCAAATAATTTGAAATGGCTACCAATGTCTCATTTTATGTTGCAAGTAAATGTTTCTGGTTTCTTATTTGGGATGTAATGTTGCAGTTCTAACTACACAGATATGTCCACACCTGATCCTGCATAGTATCTACATAATCTAGGAATGACCCTTCCATCTATATGGCTACACACCTGTGTAACACTGCAGCATGTGATATGTATACGTAGCCTCAATGCACCATGACAGTTCACTACTGTAATCCCTCTGCAGATAATTCAGAGATCACTCAGTGCATCATTACACCTGGTTAAGTCCTATATACTACCCTTGATGCTCTTCCTTGTAAATATCTGATATATGATTATACCTTCACTACCCCTGAGGCAGCCAGCTGTCTGTTGGGTGCCAAAGGTAGTGCCTGCTCACTCAATAGCCTGTTAGGTGGTTCCTTTTTGCCTGTCTTCTATAATAGTCAGTTTTTGCAGAATTTGTGATCTCCCCATGTGTTGTTTGCATGCTAGTCTATGTACAGTATACCCTCTCAAGAGATTCATTGTATTACTGCATTTTATTTATTTTTGGTGTGCCATTTATGAAGCCAGTTTCATTAACCATGATGGACACTTTGCCCTATGACTCCTTTTCTGGGCTGCTTCCTTGTGTTCAACTATGTTGAACAGAAGGTTTGCATTCTTCTTACGGATTTTGTTTCCTTATTTTATTTTTATATGTTTTTTTGCATTTAAGTCACGTTTTAGCCAAATGACATTGCTCTTCTTTACATTTTTTAATTTGCCAGATAAGATTATTAATTTTGTGATACGAGTTTGATGTAAATTATATTTTTTATCAAAAATGCTATTGCACTACTAGTTATAGCTGTTGTTTTTAGTGCCGGGATATCTTTGTTTCCTGAACATTAGATTCTTTTTTGTTTTACCTCTACCAAGCAAATCTAGAGAGATGAGTTATTTGGTGACTGTCAATAGGTGGCAGGAAAGAGCAAAAAATGTTTTCCTTTTCTTAAATTATAGAGAAAAATACTGGGTAACACTTGAAGTTCTTGCTTACAAAAAGGCTGATTACTGGTATTAGATTAAGAGTCAGTCCTTTTAGAACTTGCTTAATTTTTAACAGTAAGCTAACCTTTGCTTTCAGTGACTCATAGTTATTTTCCAGAAAGCTTCTAATTAATGCCTGTAACTCTATACTACTGTACATTTTTTTCTGAAAACAGCATGAATTAAAACATTGTCAAATGATAATACATATTAAAATAATTTCTGCAGAAAACCATATCTTAACGCAATTCATTTTTCCAACCAGCTTTCCACGTGGTTTCAGTTTTTAAAATATTTCCTTGATCTGGGTGAGGTTCTTGTTTCTGATGTTAAGCTCTGAGAAACTACTTGCTTAAAAAAGAAACTAAGAGAGGTTTAGCAGCACATGCGTTAGTATAGCATAACAATAATAATTTTTATATTTAAATGTTGAAATTATGAGTTCTCACTAGCTGATACTTTTGTGTAACTCATCTCTTCTTCTCTTTTTGTAAGAGCTGTGGCTGCCTTCAATAGTATGATGCCTTAAAGACGATAGGACCTTAAGCATTTTGTAGCCTCAGCATACCTCTCAACTGTCCAGAATTGTGCAGAACATCCCTGATTTTGTCTCATATTTTGCCCTGTCCATCATAAAATGTTTAATTTTCTGATAAATCACTTAGGATTGCAATCAGTCAATAATGCTAGACATTAACAATTCATACTTCTTATTGTTCAGAAAATGCATGTTGACGCAAAACTTGCTGTTTTATTAATATTGTAAATGAATTAGAGTAATATTTAAAAATGTCCCCAATTCTGGGCCTTTATTTATTTATTCTTTGTTGACTGGGTTAGTCTCAGTAGACTAATGGTTTATTTTCAGGGGAGAGCTGAAGTGGTGTTTCTGTTATTTGGCCCAAACATTGGGAAAGTTCACCTACTCTTCTGGATAGGTGCCGCTAGATCATTTACATCAACCTGAGCTACCACTGACTGGGGCCTCAATTAAGTTTAATGTCTCATCCTTTGCCCCACATTATTTTTGACTTTGTTTGGAATTCTTGAATAAAGAAGTTGAGAGGTATGGTCTTCAGTGATGATTCTAGATGTAATATACAAAAATGAGCAGTGTCTGCTGATCCCCTCCCCCACCAAAACCCAGAATCAGGGACAGTTTTGAATATTACACTAATTCACTTCAAAAGTTAATAGAACAACATGTATTGCATCAACATTCATTCTGGGATGATAAGAGGTATGAAACTCTAATGTTTCGTATTACTGACTGTAATCCTTAATGATTTGCCAGAAATCAAATTTTGAAAGGAAAAAAAAAAAAGACAAGTGCAAAAATTTTCTGCATGCCCTCATAAATGGGATGTGGCAGAAAGGTACTCAATGGTTTTTCACTGCTCCATCCAGTTCAAGTGCAATCTTCCCACCTTTATGATAATAAAGAATGACTGAGCTGCTCCTATGCCTCCCATGAAAACCTACAATAAAGAAAGAGGGGTAGTAGGCAGATGCCTTTTAAAAACAGAATCTTGGGAATCCCATGAAATGACAAGCTCAGTCAGGTCCATTAAGAGGAATAACAGATGTCTAACAACCCGATTATTTTCTGCATCCTGACGTCTGAAATCATGGGGTGAGTCAGGCATTCCTGAGAAGAAATCTCTTGAAAGTCTGGAAAGAAATAGCTTCTATAAAAAAGTAAGATAGAAAAAACTTCATGCACCACTGAATCTATATTAGTAGATGTACCAAGGTTTATCTGAGGGCAGTAAGAATACAAACACTATTCGAGTTAGTTCTACTAAATATGCTTTTATTCATGCATCAGTACATGCTGAGAAAACAAGAATTACAAGTAATATTCTTGTGGCACCACTGCTTTTTTTTTTTTTTTTTTTTTGGCACTTGAACATATGCAGAATTCAATGACCACATTTGTGTATATGTAAACCCTTTCCCTGCAGTACACGGTGTGATTAAACACACTGTGGAGCTGTAGGCATGTACTACTTTTGCACTGTAGAAACCCACGAAGAATTTACATAAGTAGTGATATAGGCCCTATTTCAAATCATAAAGTCCTTGTCATAGGTGATTAGAGTGTCAGACACACTGACACTACACTCACTAGAATGGAATAGGAGGTGGTTAAAGTCAGCGATCTGTCTGGTGTTAGGATCAGGGAAACTGCAAGGACCTTCAGGGCCCTCACTGTCACAAATATGAGTATGAAATTGTTGCTGTCCATGGGGTGAGGGTGAATAAAGTTAAGAACCATATCCTAAAGGGGACACAGTGAAATACAGTTGAGCTTTTTTCAAGGGAAGTGCTCAACTAGTGTTGAACAGTATCTCATCTCATCAAGAGTGATGCCTACGTTCAAAGAAAAAAATACTTGGCTACAGTTATTGGTTTGTTAGCTGGTGTCATTCTAGAGGATCCAGTGCCTGGGACAAGGTGGTTAATAGTCTTTCCTGCTTTGCTAATGATGGTTGCCTGGGACTAGATGGTCAGTAGTCTCTCCTGTTTTGTTAATGATGGCCGCCTGGGGTCAAATGGTCAACAGTCTCTCCAGCTTTGCTAATGATGGCCGCCTGGGACCAAATGGTCAATAGCCTCTCCTGCTTTGCTAATGATGGCTGCCTGGGACCAAATGGTCAATAGACTTTTCTGATTTGCTAATGATGGCCACCTGGGACCAGATGGTCAATAGTCTGTCCTGCTTTGCTAGTGATGGCTGCCTGAGACCAGATGGTCAGTAATCTCTTATGCTTTGCTAATGATGACCACCTGGGACCAGATAGTCAATAGTCTCTCCTACTTTGCTAATGATGGCTGCCTGGGACCAGATGGTCAATAGTCCCTCCTGCTTTGCCAATGATGGCTGCCTGGGACCAGATGGTCGGTAGTCTTTCCTGCTTTGCTAATGATGGTTGTCTGGAACCAAATGGTGGATAGTCTCTCCTGCTTTGCTAATGATGGTTGCCTGGGACCAGATGGTCAATAGGTTTTCCTGCTTTGCTAATGATGGTCACCTGGGACCAGATGGTTAATAGTTTTTCCTGCTTTGCTAATGATGGTCGCCTGGGACCAGATGGTGAATAGTCTTTCCTGCTTTGCTAATGATGGTTGTCTGGGACTAGATAGCCAGTAGTCTGTCCTGGTTTGCTAATGATGGCTGCCTGGTACTAGATGGTCAGTAGTCTGTCTTGCTTTGCTAATGATGGTCACCTGGGACCACATGGCAATAGTCTGCCCTGCTTTGCTAATGATGGAAACCTGGGACCAAATGGTCAATAGTCTGTCCTGCTTTGCTAACAATGCCCAACTGGGATCAGATGGTCAGTAGTCTTTCCTGCTTTGCTAATGATAGCCACCTGGGACCACATGATGAAAAGTCTGTCCTGCTTTGATAATGAAGGCTCTCTGGAACCAGATGGTCAGTAATCTCTCCTGCTTTGGTAATGATGGCTGCCTGGGACCAGATGGTCAATAGTCTCTCTCCTGCTTTGCTAATGATGATCCACCTGGGACCAGATGGTCAATAGTTTTTCCTGCTTTGCTAATGATGATTGCCTGGGGCCAAATGGTCAATAGTCTTTCCTGCTTTGCTAATAATGGTCGCCCGGGACCAGATGGTCAATAGTTTGTCCCGCTTTGCTAATGATGGCCGCCTGGGACCAGATGACCAGTAGTCTGTCCTGTTTTGCTAATGATGGCCACCTGGGACCAGATGGTCAATAGTTTGTCCTGCTTTGCTAATGATGGCCTACACCGCTCCTTCCATGGCTTTTGTGCACTGACTGGAACTTTTGATTTGCTTCTACCTTTCTATCTCTTGCATACACACCTAGCAAATTTCAATTAAACATCAGGGGTGCTCTGCTCTGTGCAGGAAGCTTAAGCAATAAACAGTGTGAGTTTCAGGCCTGCCTTACAATCAAAGGCATCCACATTTGAATAATTACCAAGAAAACAAAAGCACTACCTACTTACCAGGGTACTGTACTTTCAAGACCACTGGGAACTAAGGGCACATATCTGTATCTGTCAGGAAACAAATTGTCTCTTGCCAGATCTTGCACAATAACAAGCCAGGGCTTATTGACACACTAATGAATCTCATCAAAACCACATATCACATCCTTGGCAGGTATAGGTTCTCTTCAGAGTTTTTTTGCAGTTACCAAAACACATCTAAAAGATGGTTTCTGGGTTTCAACAACTATCTCACAAACACAACAGGGGATCAACAAGGTGGTGGTACATCCATTTTAGTAAACAAATTAACTTATCATTAACCCAAACTGTAGCCAGATCCATCCATTCCACCCACAACCTCTTTTTCCCATTTTTGCACATGGGGTCAGGGTGCCACTTCAGCAGTGATAATCATCTAGAGCCAAAAATTTGCACTGCCAGGTGACAAGCCCTCCCGTGAAGCTAACTAGGTGAGAACCAACAAAAATATTAAATGGATTCTAATCAAACAGTCCTAGGTAATAAGACTAATATCTTGACCTCATGCATTTATATCAGTTCAGATTCAACCCATGTGATTATGCTAGGAGATTTTAATTTGAACTGAGGTAGTTATTTACAAACAGAATTTAAGAAAATTCTTCATTCATACCTTCTAGTTCCCATAAATGATTCAAGCATGAACTTGGCAGCAAAATAATAGCCTAAATAATTCTACCATGGACTTACCGCACACCAACATTCTTGGATATAATAAATCCCCCAGTATTAACCCCATTGCTCCAAGAGACCACTATCCCCTTTTATCCACTGATCTTTCAAAACCCAGTGTGTCCAACAATCATACCTTAATATGAGGAATGTAACTGAATCATTTGAAGATGTACTCAATACAGAAGACTGACTGGTCACTAATTATAGTTCCATCGACCCTACTACAGCTGTCAGTATTTTTCAAAACATTTTGGTCACCATTCAAAAAACTCTTCCCTCTGTCAATTAAAAGACTGAAAGTAAAGCTGCATCTTGGTATCCATTAGTGTTCATTATAAAGCTTGAAAACTGTGGAAAGTAGACTTCTTAAATGCTGCTAAGCAGAAGAGTTGCCATTAACAAAATTAAGAAGCTCATTACACTATCAATAACACCAGCTATAATACTGCAGGAAGGTTCAGGAGACGCTTCTTAACCAATCCAACAGATTTTGGAAAAAGGTTAGAGATTTAGCCTCTCCTAAAATATTTCCCAGATATGACTGCAGCATTTCTATCACTCCTCAAACTACTTGATATTAGACATGATATAATTTACCCACCTCCTCCTACAAATGTACATTTTATTAATATTATACCACCATCCCCTCAAAAACCTCTATGCCAGGTACTAGAGCTCTACCCTTCTACTTAAGTATATTACAAAAAATAGGTTATGAAAGTTCAAGTTAAAATGGAACCTTCCTATAACCTAAACAATCACTGTATTGAACCATTTATCTATAAACTCAGTGTTATTCTTTTTAACCCTTTAGCAAACATTTCAGTGTTTCACTCACCTCAAAAGTAGTTCCATCTAAATTTATGTATGCAACTATCCCTAACCTTCCTCAAAATCCTTCTCCCTCCTTTACTAATGACTGCAGATCTACTACCAAATTAGACCCAATTGGTAAAATTCTTGGTAAACTAAATTACTCTCAGATTCTTGATTATATGCAGAAATATTATGTTATCTTGCAAATTAGCATTGTTTAAGACCTAAATATTGCAGCTTTATAACTTGTCACAAATTATGTCTGCAATAATATGGATAAAGATCTATTGACTGGTGCCATTTTTTGTAAATCTTTTGAGTCAGATAATCATGCTTTACTAATTTATAATCTACAAGATGCTGTCTGTTTTATGGAAGTCTGCACCTGATTTTCTGACAATCTTACAAACAGATCTTTGAAGTTGCCACTAACAGCTTACAATCTCCACCAAGTGTTCTTACCTCATCTGTCCCTAAAGTGTCTGTTTCAGGTCCTCTGTTATTCTCTTTTTATTAATGACCTACCATGGGCATTTCCCTAATTTACATTGTCTACTTTATGCTGATGCTACTGTTTTCTCTGCAGCAGGTAAGTCTTCTGAAATTAGTAATTGTACAGAATGATCTAGCTCTTTTTGTGGATCTGGATGCATAACAATCAGATTACACATAACACCAATTAAACCACTGTTGTGTCATTTAGCACTCCTCAAAGAATGGCTAGACTTTACCACTCTATCAGACCTTACTGGACTACAACTGGTTGTTATTGTTATTGTGCAACAAAAATACCGTCATTATTCTAGAACAGAGCCTTACCTTTTACCCTCATATTGACAGACAAGTCCAGTGTGTGCTGACTCAGCGAAAAGTAGTTTACACAATGCCTCATGTCCTTACTTCTGATGTTAGATACTCTATACCCCTTAATGTTTTATTACCCAGGCTTTATATATACTGCTAATCTTTCTATTCTTATCAGTACAGAACTCCTCTATTCTTTAAAAGGTAGGGTTAAAATACTAAGATCATTGCACTGTGCTAAAAAAATTCTCCCAGTACCAGAAAGAGCAACCTTTCTGTTTAGCAAACCTGCTTTTAAATTGATTTGCAATAGTAACTGCTGGAATCTTAAGAAAAAAGTTGCAAATACAGAGTATAGCCTCTAGTTTCTTATTGATTATATGACTATCACATTGTATACAACCCCCTTTACTGTCGCGATCACTGAAAATGCCTTTTCGGACCAGGCCACCAGATAATACTAGAAGAACCAGTGATTTAGTGTCATTCATAAAAATGGTGAAATAACACCTGCATCAATTCTGTACCTGTGAATGAATCATTAAATCTGGATAGACAGTCCCAACCTACAAGCATGAGTTTATAGCTGATTACTAGGCTAATGACCCGGGGGGGGGGGGTTCTTTAAGCATAGCTATGCTTCCCAAATGAATTTGACAAGTTTTTATACTATAGGGTTATTTTAAGGGGTATATGTAGGTTTAGGCATGGGTGCTCAAGCATTTACAGGCTGTCTGTGCCTGACAGAGACATAGGTGCCAGACTATGAGTACATTTCCAATGGATGTTATGAGTATCTTAACCAATAAGAGTATTGCTGACTTGTGTTATTAGGATTATGCTATTTGAACTACTGCTTGACTCATGGTTTGTTATGAGTAACTCTAAGCTTAGCCATTTATGTTTTTCATCCGTTTTCATACACTATCTTTACCTAGTCTATTTTTGCCATTACGTTTTAATGGATCATGTCAATTCCCCTCACATTTTTGAAATAGTGAATTGTCGTTTATGGGCTTTTTCTGCATTTATTTTTGTTGTTTATTTCTGGTGTTTTCCTGTTGTTTTAATTGTATATATTTTTTTTGGTAGCATAAAATATCCTTCCATATCACTGTTGCAGTACTCTTTACAATAGGAATCCCCTGCCTAGGGCAGCCTGATGTCTGGACAGTATATCAAAGCCTTTAGGTTGTAATGGGTATGCCGTACATCACACGTATACTTCCCAAGCACTGCATAGGGCATACAGGTGATGTCCAGAAGTACCATCCTCGAACTTCTTTGTTGTCAGTCCAAATGCCATCTTCGATTGTCGGTTGGAACAGTTATTCGTCTGTTTGTTACCAAGCTGCTTTCAAATAAGTGCTTCATTGGGGGTTATGGTATCTTATCTCTTTTTTGTTTTTGGTTGTTGGTTTCATGTCATCCAGAAAGGGGAAATGCCAATGAGGGAGACAAATTCCCTATAAAGATAGTCACACGAGCATTGTTTATTTTGCTTAGGTGCTTCCCACAACCATACATCTTACACTATTTCCCAGGCCTTTGTCCCTAAGATATTGCATAGTCGACTCTCCTCCTTAGCTATTTAGTATCTAGAAAACCAATGTCTTAAGCTGTTAGCTAGAGACTCCATGGGAGGATCTTCCTAGCCTCAGGGTCACCTGTCTGTGAAGCAAAAAACCAAGAAAGCTCAGTCTGATTCTTCTGCTGTGCTGCCTCCACCACACATTTCTCTTATAAGGCTAGTGAAAGCTAGTGAAAGCCCAGAAGACCACCCAGTTTTTCTGTCAGATTCCTCTACTGTGACTACTTTGAAGGTTGGCAGAGGAGGTGGCTTCATGCACATCCATGTAGGCCTTGCAGACATCCACTTCAGATGTACAAGGGGAACCACAACTGGTAATTACTGAAGGGTCTAGGGGTGTTCCTCAGATTGTGGTGAGGGAAGAGATGCCGACCACACTAACTGAATATTGTCAGGGGTCAGAGTCTCCTAAAATCTATAAGGCTTGTGCCCCCTTAAAAAAAGAAGCAAAAAAAAAAAAAACAAGCATATTTCTCCTGCTCCTAAATATCCTCACAGTGATTGGCAACACTTCACTCAAGGCTTGTTTAATGCACTTATGTCTCTGAAGCCTCCTCAGGGAGTTTGTGTTCTGGCTCCTCCTTGGTCTTCTACACCTCTTAAGAGGCCTAGTGTGCAAGATTTCTCTGATGTGGATGTAGATTCTGATGAGGAATCCCTGAGTTATTCTTCCCACAGTCATTCCCCATAGATTGTGGTTTTGAGGAAGAGGAGTTCAATAGTGCTGATATAGTATAATAATAATAGTGTTTATTAGTGAATGGTGGGATTTTTTAAATGGGATTGTGCTCAAGTGTATGATGTTCAGAAGAGGTACTATGAATTTCTGCAAATGGAGTCTGAATGCTGACAAAGGCAGTTTGGCAGGTCCATTTTTCATTAACCTTACATAAGCCTTCAATATAGTTGACCATACTCTATGACTTCAATCCCTTGTTGACTTAGAAATTAGCACAAAACCCATTGATTGAGTCAAATATTTTATAAGTAACGGAACCTTTATTGTATAGTTACCTACAAACCCTGCCAACCATTTTTTTCTCTTAGAAGGTATGCACCAAGGATCCAAACTATCCCCACTTCTCTTATCTGTCTTCATTAGCAGACTTCCTACTAAATGTAACTAATAGCCATTCATCCTATACACAGATACTATGGTTATTTAAAAACTCTGTCCAAGCCATACCATAATTAAAAAAGACTTAGAAAAGGAACTTCACCTACTTTCCAAATGGTTACAGAAAATGGACCTGCTTTTAACCATACAATAATAGATTTGAAGCTATTTATAAGGCAGCTAAACTTAACTCTGAATTTTAATGGACAGACCTACACAAAAACTACATTAACTAGATCCAGTACTTTCAACCCCCCAACCCACCCATCTTTAAAAGTGTTTGAGGAAATGGTTAGTAAGGAAATAAGAAAGATCATTTCTAAAAAAACAGATAGAACACCTTCCAATATGAAATCAGAAGAGATGGCATTAATACAGCTTCTGAGGAAAGAAAAATGTAGAACTATGAAGCCAGACAAAGGAGGAGGGCTGGTTTTGATGTATATGCAGGACTATGAAATGCATACCTCTAATATGTTACAAGACTCTGAAAAATATGAACTGTTTTCCAAAAATGAAGTGAATTTAGCTTATTCTAAAATCAATTATACTCTGATGGACAACTTATTACAAGGTTTCATCAATGAGGAAGTATATAATTACTTGAATGTGAACAAACCTAAGATGCCAATAATTTTCGGAATCCCTAAGACACATAAAGGTCTTGAACCATTAAAATTCAGGCCTATAGTGTCAGGTAAAGGAGGTATTTTAGAACCTATAGGTAAGTTTGTTGACTATAGGCTCAAGAATTTCGCCACAGCATTGAAATACATATGTAAGGATTCCTGGGACTTTTTAAGAGGTATACAGGAAGATTTTTTTCAAGTAGATTTAATACTGATAACTACTGATGTCGTGGATTTGTTTCCGAGTATTCCACATGAACAGGGTTTGAATTGGTTCAATGAAACATTAGTTAGAGAATCAGGTTTGTCAGCTAACACCATTAATTTACTTGTTGAATTCATGGAAATTATATTGAAAAATTATTTCATGTTTTTCAATGGAGAGATATACAAACAAAAAAAGGGGGTGGCAATGGGTGCACCATGCACCTCCATGTATGCAAACATAGTTTTACACAGATGGGAGCAGGACTTCATTTTTTCCACTCAATGGAAGGAGTACATAAAACATTATACCAGGTTTCTAGACGACATAAGTATTTTGTGGAGTGGTACTGAGGAACAATTTTTGGAATTTTTTGAATGCATCAATTCAACGACTTATTTTTTGTCTTTTACATATGTTAGTAGTAATGAGAAAATGAATTATTTGGATGTGACAGTTTTTAAAGATTGTGTGAACAATAGGTTCACTTCCAAATTGTACAGAAAACCCACTTTTTCTAACACATACCTACATTTCACAAGTGGCCATCCTTATTATCAGAAAAAAGGTATTAAAGGGCAAATGATTAGGGCATCAAGAATGTCCAGTACTTTAGAATATTTTATGGCAGAGTTGACAATATTAAAAAGTATGTTTTTAGAAAGAGGTTATCCTGAAGGATTGATAGATGAGATGAGTAAAGAAGTTTTGGACCATAGAGAGAATAAGTATCCCCCTTTATTAGGTTTGGGACAGATTCAGGAACCAAAACCCAGTCAAGTTAATAATACTGGTTCTTCTAACAACTATATACATACCTTTTCAAACAATTCTCAACAAATTGAAGAGGTAATTACTAAGTTGTGGCCGGTTTTAACAGGACATGACGAACTGAAAAAACATATTTCAAGGTATCCTAGATTTACTAGACGTAGGGACACCAATATTAAAGAATTATTTGAGAAGTTTCAACCCCAAGGGAAACTAGCAATAGTAAAAATTTGAAAAAAGGCACCTACAAATGTGGAATGTGCAAGCAGTGCACATCTATTTCAAATAGAGGCTCTTTATATATCCCTTCAAGGAATTTTTATTTCAAGGCCAACATTTATGCGAATTGTGGAACGCATGGAATAGTATATCTGGGTTATTGCACAAAGTGTTTTAGTTTTTATGTTGGTAAAACAGAGAGATCATTAAGAAAGAGAATTTACGAGCATTTGTATGAGGTTTCTCGAAAAAAAGAAACCAATGCTTTTTATAAACATTCTACCTCATGCCCAGAAATGAGTATAAACTTTATTGTGTTAGAACAAGTACAAATGGATGGTAGAGGGGGTGATTGGGAAGCACGTTTAGAATATAAGGAACTTTTGTGGCAGCTTAAATTAGATGCTGCTACTAGTCCAGGCTTGAATGATAATATAAACATAAAAAGTGTTCTTAAATTAAGAATGGCCAGACTATGACTATATAAGTAGGCAGATGTATTGTGTTTAGAGATTGTCAGTCATCTGATTTTGTTACCAGTATGCTATTTGTTTTGATACATTAATGTGATATAACATATGACAATACGTTATTATTTTTTGCAATAACACATTGTTTTTTTAAACAAGTATTTCAGGGACAGTTTTTAAAAAATGTTTTTAAAAAATATTTTAAAGAATATTTATAAAATATATTTTTGAGAATATTTTTTAAAATATTTGTCTATTTATTTATATATTGAAATATGTATTTATATATACATTTTTTATATACATTTTTTATATATTCATATATTTATGTATATATTAGTTGAAGTAGATACTTATAGTATATAACCAGGTATTAGGGTAAAAAATACAAAGTGAACTGAATTTTATTATAGGACACAAGAATATGGATCAAATATTTTAATATTTTAATAAGGTTAATATTAAATAAATTTTGTTCTATTTTTTCATATTTTATTTATATGAATATTAATGTAATACATAGTAATGGTGTAATGTTTTAAATGAAGTGTAGGTAGGTAAACTAATGAATGTATAGCTTTAAAGCCTAATTATTACCTGTTGTCACATGGTGGTAAATGAGCCCTATATTAACAGCTCTATTCAGCACACATTTTATCTCGATAAAGCTTGGTATTGAGACCAAGCGAAAGCGCTTGATTTCAACTGTTTTTTGGTACAAATGAATGATTTTCGCTGAATAGCGAAGTTTTTAATGCCTTATACAAGACAAGAGCAATAAAGTCTTTTCCATTTCAACGTTTCTCCAACGGTCTGGTTCTTCTAACAGTGGAAGTGTTGCTTTGGTGTACATTGCTTTGTTTTCATTTTATAATAATAGTAGTGTTTATTAGTGAATGGTGGAATTTTTTAAATGGGATTGTGCTCAAGTGTATGATGTTCAGAAGAGGTACTATGAGTTTCTGCAAATGGAGTCCAAATGCTGACAAAGGCAGTTTGGCAGGTCCATTTTTCATTAACCTTACATAAGCCTTCAATATAGTTGACCATACTCTATGACTTCAATCCCTTGTTGACTTAGAAATTAGCACAAAACCCATTGATTGAGTCAAATATTTTATAAGTAACGGAACCTTTTTTGTATAGTTAACTACAAACCCTGCCAACCATTTTTTTCTCTTAGAAGGTATGCACCAAGGATCCAAACTATCCCCACTTCTCTTATCTGTCTTCATTAGCAGACTTCCTACTAAATGTAACTAATAGCCATTCATCCTATACACAGATACTATGGTTATTTAAAAACTCTGTCCAAGCCATACCATAATTAAAAAAGACTTAGAAAAGGAACTTCACCTACTTTCCAAATGGTTACAGAAAATGGACCTGCTTTTAACCATACAAATAAACCTCAAAAGCTATGATATTCAAGAGCCACCAATAGCTTGCATCAGTGATACCCACTGACTAACACATCCTGTGTAGTAATCATAAGAAACTAGAGACTTAAGCCATTGTGTATGGACTGATCAGCAAGTAGACTTTTAGCATCACATTAATATAACAATGGTCAAAATTAACAGACTGCTCATCTGGTTAAAACAAGATGTCCCAGTTTCTTCCACTAGAAAGACGATGAACAGTTGCAAAAGTCCTTCAGGCACAACTAGAACGAGCCCTATAAATCACTGCCACAACATCAAAAGAAAAAAAACTAAGCCCAAAAAGAAATTAGCAATGAATTTTCAGGTTTATTACTCTATTATCTAAAAGAAAAGGCTGCTGCCGTACTCTACTCAAAGAAAAATGGCTACCCATAAAACAGATCTCATCTACTACTAGGCACCCTTATTTTGAAGCAAAACTGGGTCTTCCCCTTCCTAGCTGTACACCCACTACCTAGATCCTCAGACTCTCAACTTCAGTCATCCATCTGGACTGTCACTACATTCACCATACACAAAACTATGTATCATATATAGATTTGCTTTTATTGCCTCTAAACTTTATTAATCTCTTACCTCCATAAACAAATATTTACACACTGAATTTATATTGCAATTAAAACATCTATTTTAAAAGATGAAAAGTGTACCTGCTTCCATCCCTCAAATATTACCTGATCACTGTTTTCCCAACCCCCACATACAATATGCCAGTTCTTTAAAATACATTAAAATAGCACAGCTGAGTAATATTTTTTCCACAGACACCTCCTTCATGATATTTTTCTAGTTTTATGCTATCTCTGTATTAGCTGAAGCATGCATATTTCACTATCAGCAATGTGTATGCCAGTCTGTTTTTATTAATGATCAGTGCTGCAGTATTTTGTGGCAATCATCTTACATACACCCATAGAAACACAGTCCCTTAACAATGAATTTCTACTAAGATTTATTCTTTGACTCTGTAATTGTACTAAGCGGCTACACTGTTTGGTGAAACGCCTTCAAAAACATATTTCTTACTTTTTGTATGACTTATTATATTATAAAGTTTTTGTTCAAAGTACAAATGTTAAATAATTTTCTCTTCTTTGTATGGATCATATTACCTTTATGCTTCTGAACTATTCAAGTGTTTCTTATTCATTGGACTGTGACAAAAATGTTCCAGTTGTATCAGTGTTCTCTTGTGGAAAACAAATTTAAATAATAAGTTCTCTCAGCTTGTATATTGCTTTGTTGATAGTGAAGACTTGATGGGAAATGTTTGAAATTCTTGTCTTTACAAAAGTTATGAAACTTTGTGCAAGTAAAATTTAGACCAGTATATGAAATAAATTCTAGTATGCTGTGATAAGTAAAATACTCTCATGTGCTTCAATATGCTTATTTTTTTACAGAGAGGATATCTTGAAAATGTAATTAATAAAGAATTGGAACAAGTCAAAAATGAAGTAAGGGCTGGTGACCTTTGCCCTTTGTTACACATCAACAAACAGTGGTGGCAGGTTCAGGAAAGATGAATGGGGAATGACATCACATCTTGTAAGTAATATCAAAGAGTAAGGACTGTTGATCTCTGCTCTTAATAACATCTATAAAAGAAGATGAAGGGGTTACTAGCTTTAATAGGAATTTTGTCTTCTCATATTAGGTGAATTGTTGATGAAGCTCAAAAATTTATTTGCTTTAATTATAAATGTGCCCAAAAGCTGAAGTGATTTTTGCAATTTAGCAACCTTTGTACATCTGTAGATGAGGTGTATGATCTTTATAAATGTTTATAAAATGTGACTGTTGTCAATTTATTTGGGAAGATGTACATTTCTCAAATCTTAAGACTGGCGTGCAGTTTTAAGTATCACTAATGCGGACTAATTCAACAGGCATAATTTATGTCTAATTTTGTAGATGTTTTAAAATTTGTACAGACAAAATACAGCATAAGTTGCAAATCCTTATAAAAGGCCTCATGTATGTAATAAAAATTAAACATTTTTGAAATACTCTTATTAACGCACTGATGAAGTTGATCTTAAACTAATTTTAAATTCATTCTGCAAGATTTAATGAAAAGTAGGGTGGCAATTACAACTATAGTTTGTTGTATTTTGAAATGAAATAGCAAATTAAGATGAAATAGACAAAAGGTTTTCAGTTAAATTATTCTAGTTCTTTTCAACCCTGTTTAGAAAAGTAGAAAAGAGATGTTTGAAAAGTGAAGTTTTCAGCATTTCCAAGATCCATGTGATATTGTTTCATTGTGTTGATTGATATGGAGTTTTTAACATTTATAATTAAGTTGTTTAGTATATTTAATTGGATGAAAGTTCATTATAACTACAAGACTGATGCAGGATACAAGTTATTTTTTTATGCCAGAAAGATGCCTTACATTTGTTATTTAGTAAGGTATTGGAATTAGTTCTGTAGGGCCTGTCATTTTTTGTTTTTTTTTAATGTTGCTCTGAATGATTATTATTATTATTATTATTATTATTATTATTATTATTATTGTTGTGTTCTTCGGAAGGTTTCAGTAAGGTGGGAGAGCTTTTAAATTTAATATTTAAATAAATAATACATTATTTCAGTTTATGCATTATTTTGTAAATGGTGGGGACTTGATGTGACATGTTTGAACTTCCAGTCTTTAGAAAAGTGCTGGTAAATTCTTAACCATTATCTGAAATCTTTTCTTCCAGTATGTCATGACCAGAAAAACTACACCTGTTTGCTTGAAATTTCTTAAAGAAGAATAGCTTCTGAGCTTTTTAAGCAGCAATTCACACACCTTTTTAATGTTAATACCTGTATTGACAAAAAAGACCTGTTCTGACTGCATGCATTGGTAATCCTAAAATGTCATCTCTTCTTTTCTGTTTTGATTTTGAACCATGGCAAAAAACTCATAGCATTATATTAATGATTCTATTTATTTTGACATCTTTGTGCAAAATAAAACATCTTTTACCCTTTCCTTGCATTTTGTGTTGCCTATGTCAGCGTCATGGGTTTTATACAGCACTTCCTCTCATTTGATTAGGTGTTATGACCTTGTCAGTCTTAAACAATAGTATGTGAATACAGCAGCTCATCATGGTATGGTAAGTAAGCTCAAAGACTCTGGCACAATTATGATTTTTTTTCTGGTTATCCATTCACAATTACATCTTTTAGCTGTGTCATCTTTGTGCCCTCTTTCAAACATGTTTTTAGCTCATTCAGCTTATCCATAGTCACAGGTTTTTGAGAGACAATCAATCTATTATTTTGGATCATGTTCAACCAAGTCTTCTTTCTGCTTCATAGTTGTAGGTGACTGCCGCTCTGGTCATGGTGAAGCTAAAGTGCAAGAATTTATTGTTATGGTGGGTTTCATCACAATGTATTGCACTGTATGTGTCAGTGGTGTACTTTTTGGGGAGTTTTCCCCTCTTCCTCGCAGTGGTGCAACTTTGGAGTGGGTATATATAATTTAGGGTGTTGGAGAGTGACCCCTCACATCAGAGGTGCAGACTGGCTCACTCCTTGCACCAAAAAGTTTTTGTGTTGCTTGGCTCACCATTTTTAGGATTTAATTTTCAATAAATGGTGAGCTTTAAAAAGACTGTTGATGGCTCATATGTAAACCCTTTCAACATTCTTATACAACTGCTAACATTTCCTTTTTATCTGTGTGTATCATGTCTGTATTTCAATCAATGCTCCTGCCCCATATGCTTATATTTTGCCTTCTTGAAACAGCATTGCTCTTTTTCTTGCATGATGAGAGACATCATAAAACCTTAAGATTGTAACTTGTTGGATAAGCTTTTTTAAGTTAGAGGCTCTTGTGTTGGCCTGAAGACTAACACCAAGTGACATCATGCTCAAGTAGCTTTGTAAGAAACATGGCCACATTTAATAGATTCAAAAAAAACTTCAAAAGATATTACTCATTCCAAGAAATTGCATGAAGACAAATGTGTCTTGCAATTTCTTCATTTTGACAATAGCATTAATTTTCTCAGCATCTGGTCTGAGACTCTCAGGGGTTAAAATATGACCCTTATATTTCTGATGCAATACATAAATCTGGCATTTGGTCTTGTAAAGCTTCAGAACTTTTTGGCTCATCTGTCCAGTTGTTTAATAAATCTGATATGTTCCTACTTGGTAGCACCCCAAACAAGCAATTCTTCTAGGCTGTTCAAAGCATTATCTTAATCTTCAATTATTTCAGCAACTACTCTTTGAAATACGTCTGATGCTGAGGTTAAGCAAAATAGAAACCTTAGAAATCTGCATCTATAAAAAAAGAGTACACTTCTTCAGTGTAGTTTTATCTTGCATAATTTGCCAAAAGCCTTGATTTGCATCCAAAACTTTAAATACTTAGCAATAAGATAGCTGAACGTATCTCCTTAATAGACTGTAGTGGGTAGTACTCCCTTTTCATCTATCTAAGTCATGAAGATCAACACATTTCTTTCTTCTCTGGCTTTATCATAGTCACCATGCTGCTAACTCATTCTGTTGGTTCAACTTGCTTGACAAGTACACCAGGAAACACAATTTTTTATGTCTTGCTTAATCTTTTGTCTAAAAGCAGCAAATAATACATGTGGGAGCATGTTTCACTGGGACAGCCTCTGGAGAAATCCTAATTAACACTGCATTATATTTAACTAGGTTTTATTGCCCTTAACACAGTTAACACTAAATGTTATAGTTTTGGTTGCGTTATTCCATTTCCCTATACTTTTTCTGAGTGTGTATGCTGTTTTTATCTGCATTAGTACACTTTACTGAACTATGCATTTTAGGTCTGGTTTAGTTGAAGAATTAGTATACTGTACTGTGTGTTTTAATGCTGCTGTAGTTGTGGCATTTGTATATTACATTATATTTTTAAAACTACTTAAATAGTAATATCTGTGCCAGTGGGTCTATATCAGAAGACCGAACGCTGAAAACAGCGAACGCTCTTCTGTCAAACTGTAAAACCCGAAACGTCACAATGTCGAATGCATGGAACAGTGATTTTTTTTCCCAGGGAAAAAAATTGCTGATCCAAAAAAAAAGAAATGCACAGACAAAATAACCCCAACTTAAATATACCAACTCCGAGATTGCACCACAATGGAGAAAACAGCAAAGTCCCAAGGATGGTCCAGGGATTTTTTTCCCTCTTCTGATAGGAACCAGTGCCAGGAGCATGATTTTTTATCAAATTAGTTATTTTAATACACTGAACTGAAGCAAGCTTTAGTTGTGGAATCAGTATACTGTACTGCATGTTTTAAGCCTGCTTTGTTTATGACATTTGTCTACCTGTGGCATATGTAGGCCCTGATGGAGGTGCATGTCCCCCTTTTTACCCCTGCTACCCAAGAATACCAGTTTATATAGTTGTACAGTTCATGATCTTTCAACTCCTTCTGAGGCTCTGACTTTCAGACATCAGTTTAGCTGTGAGGGTGGCCTCCCACAGTCCATCCTACCGATGATCACGCCAGCCAACTGGAGAGTCATGACAAGAAGCAGAAATCCTATTGAAGTTTTAACATAAAAGGAGTGATGTGCATATGTAATTGAATAAAGATATTTGTTTTCTATCCTGATGTTAGCAACATGAATGGGAAAAGACAGGAGTGAATGGTAAGATAATCATACTTTGTGACTCTAACCAGAAAGTAACACAAGAAGTCTGCAGGCTTGGTGTGAATCACTGCCCAAGCAGAAAGGAAGAATGTAGTTGTCCTGTTGCATATTACAGGCATATTTAATGATTTCTGGGAATCAATCCTATATTGTCTGTGGGCAATGGTAACAGTATACACTGCCCAAGCAACATTCCAATAATTTTTTATTAATGATGACAATCTGTTGAGGTTGATGTGGCTGTAGCATCAAGATGAAATTCATTACTGTGACACAATTTTTGCACTTTTCTCACAGTCCACCAACATAGGGGTACACAGAAGGTAGCTATTTTGTTATTGTGGAGTACAGACAGACTCTGTAAGAAAGCACAGGGTAATTACATAGCCACTACTGAATTACTGATATGGTTTGTCAGGGAGCTGCATAGGTGCTGAGAAACGTTGAAATAAATTAATGTGGTCATTATTTCTTTAATTTATTTTTTCATGATCAAACCTCAAAGAAGCACAGAGAAGGTGGTTGTCTTTTGCTGATAGGAGTGCAGAGGCAAAAACAGGGCTTTCACTACATCTGTACCTAACAACAGCAGTTTGAAATATATTTCCTTGGCAATTTTATCTTTAAATTTCTTAATAACATGTATGTTAGAAGTGTACAAAATATAGTTATCCTTTTTTTGAAGTGCCCATTGTATGTTCACGACAGCAAGAAGTTGTAATGCATTACTGCTGCTGTTATATTTGTGACTTCTTCACAGTGAAAGAGACACTGTCATGAAACACAGTAAAGACTCAACCCATGTTTGATTCCTAAGAGTTTGGGTGATACGAGGGGGTGTTAGACCCTCCTTCAAAAAAAATTTCTTCCTCTGCTTCCCACATAGACCCTGTCCTGTTAGATATACTTCACATTTGCAAGTCCACTGGTAGCATAAACACCCTCTCAAAGGATCTCGGTCTCTTTTGCAACATAAATAGAACATGTTGGAGGGATATATATGTATCACAGAGAATACCTCTTCTATGAAACTGTCTTCCAGTCCACATAAAACAACTTCTCTTATTCTATTGAAATATAATTTAGATTAATGGATGAAAAAACACAAATTCATCCCTGGTTTAGCAGCCATGTCCCTTGTGGATAGGGCAACAAGTAAACATCCCAAAATATTTTTGATCTGCTTGTCACTAGGTTATTCATACACAAAATATAAGGACTAAAAACTACCATGGGAATATAAGGCTAGTCTTCTGAAGATTATCATAGATCAATTGCCTAGTAAGTACCTATGAGTCTATAAACCTAAGTAGGTGTTTTATTATAATTTAACAACCTGCCTAGTGTACATGTTTTTAGATTCATTTACAGCAAGCATGTACATTTTTACTTATTTTTACTTGGGGCAAATATATAATTCATAAAATGATATATACTTGCACAAGAACGAAAGCCACTATTTATTTGCCTCTAAAAGTGATGTTTTCTGGTATTTGAAATATTATTAGCTGGGGAGAATAGCATTAATTAACAGTCATAAATCTATGGATAGCTGTACTACTATATCTGCACCTTAAATTATAGTATATTATGATTTTTTTGTCTAAAAAGCTGTTACTAGAAAATGAAAAAAAAAATGAGAATGTTTCAGAGATATAACCCTGTATTGATAATCTTGTCAGTAGGCCTACATATCTTTTAGAAAGTATGAGGCTGCTAAGTTGTATTATACTCATTTTACATTATATCTGAGTTTGCACATGTTCTGTACAG
Source organism: Protopterus annectens (assembly GCF_019279795.1). Classification (NCBI taxonomy): domain Eukaryota; kingdom Metazoa; phylum Chordata; order Ceratodontiformes; family Protopteridae; genus Protopterus; species Protopterus annectens. Next base: position 1,081,236,375 of record NC_056744.1, on the reverse strand, counting down.
GATAGTGAAATTCAACTAATATCCAGAATATGTCCATACGGCATTTTTGATACATTAGAAGTAAGAAGCAATCATACATTTTTACTAGGCAAGGCAACATTTCTTCCCACTGTACATAGAATGAGGCTTGAAGCCTATGTACTTACAAAGGCAGTGTGCTGCCCTGTAAGTTGGGGAAGAGATGCAGTTAATATTTTTTGGGGTGAGGGGTAAATAAAAATTTCTGTTTATGTTTTTTACTCATGTACCTTATTAGAATTGCCTAGAATTTATTCATAGGTTCATAGGAGGTTACTAGGCTAATGGGCCTAGGGCCCTTATAAGCCTAGCAAAGAGTTTATCCCCAAAAAGAAACCTCAGTCAGCACATGTTGCCTCTGTCAATAAGGGATGCAGGTGGAAGCCCTGGGACAAATTTGTTGTTTCCTATCCACTCATCAAAGTTGCGCTTGAAGAGGGTCAGTGAGGTGCTCTGTTTGACTTATATGGGAAGTCTTTTCCAGAGACAGGGCAGCCTCTGGGAGACAAACTTGTCTCTCCAGTAAGTTTTGTTGATGTCGCATATTAGATTCAGGCCTTTTGAATGGGTAGTGCATGAGGAGTTAGATTTAACAACAGACTGTCTTTCTGGAGCCAACTCATATCCTTATACTTTGTTTGCAAAGGCACTGTTTCAGTGTGCTTTTGATGTCAGTCTGACATTAAATCAGAAATAAAAATCCTAATATTTGTTCTGTATTTTAAAGTTTTGTCAGTGGAAGTTATGACCCTCACTGGTGTCCTACTTTCTAAAGTCTCCCCAGTACCTTATTTTCTAGAGCCTACCCATTAGCTTACTTTCCAGACTGTGCTCACTTCTGCAAATTCCTTGATCTACCACTGTATAATGCAATCTCCTGTTTTAAACCTGCTTACATTGTAACACCTGTGCTGGCAGTATGATCCTTATCCACAAACGTGCTTCTATCTCTGTGTGTCTTAAGCATACCTTACTTGTTGCATCTGTGTCAGATTTGCATCTTATGTGCATAAACATACTGCATAGTATAACCTAAGCCTGCACTAGTTGTGGCATCTATGTCTACATTGTGGTTCCATGCTTCTTTTTTGTATTCACATGTTTTCCTGATAAAAACAGTTAAAACGTCCGTCGCTGTACTATAAAGGGCTGCTCTCCAAGTTGTAAACCATGAAGCTGTCACCAGATCAAAAGCAAATGTAATTTCCAAAAAATTGATTTTCGAAACACTTTGGCAGGTCCAAATAATCTGTATTCATTAATCCACAAACCGACAAAAACCACAAGAATGACATACAACGGTGATTGAGCGCGCTTTCGTCTTCACTGTTTAGACTTCATCAGAATCACATAATCACAGAAAATTGAGTGCTTTAAATACCAAATCACAACAGAAAATCCATTGGTTAATTAGTTAATTACTACTCCAAGACCTCTTGAATCAATTAATACCTCCTTAACTGTTCACTTCATAAAAACAAACCATCTTACATAACAATGTTACACTTGATATGAACACCAAAATAAGTGTACATGCATAAATACATAAATAATGATATGTATATTATATATAATATGTATTAAAATCTTAAAAATCTTTGTACTTGCTAATAAATGTATGAATATATAAATATTAAATATTAAATTTTAAATATATAAATGTATAAATAGACATATAAATGTTAACTGGATATTAAATATAAGATATTTAATATCCAGTTAACATTTATATGTCTATTTATACATTTATATATTTAAAATTTAATATTTAATATTTATATATTCATACATTTATTAGCAAGTACAAAGATTTTTAAGATTTTAATACATATTATATATAATATACACATACATATCATTATTTATGTATTTATGCATGTACACATATTTTGGTGTTCATATCAAGTGTAACATTGTTATGTAAGATGGTTTGTTTTTATGAAGTGAACAGTTAAGGAGGTATTAATTGATTCAAGAGGTCTTGGAGTAGTAATTAACTAATTAACCAATGGATTTTCTGTTGTGATTTGGTATTTAAAGCACTCAATTTTCTGTGATTATGTGATTCTGATGAAGTCTAAACAGTGAAGACGAAAGCGCGCTCAATCACCATTGTATGTCATTCTTGTGGTTTTTGTCGGTTTGTGGATTAATAAATACAGATTATTTGGACCTGCCAAAGTGTTTCGAAAATCTATTTTTTGGAAATTACATTTGCTTTTGACCTGGTGACAGCTTCATGGTTTACAACTTGGAGGGCAGCCCTTTATAGTACAGCGACGGACGTTTTAACTGTTTTTATCAGTGTTTGGTACGAGAGGTGGTGGTGTGTTCACATGTTTTCCTCTTTGTGGTTGCCACTGTTCTTCATATTATAATCTTGTGCAAGTATAATTGGATAATATACACCTTGTCCTTCTTAGTATCAAAGTATAGACTTTCCCTGGGATTCAGTAAACTCCATGTCAGAATAGCATTATTCTGACATGGAGAGGACTGTACTCATGTAAGCGCAGCCGTAGCAGTAGCATGCCTTGCATATTCATGAAGGCGCACTACTGTTATGGCTATTTGGACACTGAGTACTGGGAGCATGTCTAAGCAGTGCACACACATCTAACATGCCCCCTGCACTCAGAAAGTGCCATACAGCACTTTTTTTAAAGTATTTCAGTGTCTGTGGATACTGAAATTAAATAAAATAAGTATTTCAGTGTCTGCAGGCACTGAAATAGCTAGGGGAGCAAGAAACAATGCAAGGGGTGTGTGACAGGTTCTGTCACACACACCCCTGCATTGTAAATGTGCCGTACAGCCATAGCTATCAACTGAACAGTTTTCTGCCGAATCCCCAGATACCTGCCTCACATACTTCTCAACCCCTTAGAGCAATAAAGCTGTGCAAAGCCATAAATAATATGGGGACAAAGGCACAACAATAGGGAAGCCCTTTAAATAGAGTCTATATTTTAAGAACAAACGCTTAAAATGTCGAACACCACGTTGTCGACATGTTTTAAGTGAATGCTCTTATAAGTGAAAGCCCTAAAGATCGAAGAAAACGTTAAGTTCGAAATGTCACAGTTGGCCAACACATGCAAATGTAGCAGTGACGTAAAGATGTGTACATTATGAATTATGCATGTTTACCTTAATTTTAGTGTGATCTCGGAGTTGGTATATATCATTAGCAGGGGGTATGGAGGCAGCAGCCCCCCACATGTGGGGTGCAGGAGGGCTTGCCCGCCTGCAAAAATTACAGACAAATTAGTGTATGTGTGCTAACAAGTTTGTGTTTTGGGAAAGTGCCATTTTGGACAAGTGTAATTGTGGAGCTTTACATTTGGCAATTGGTGTGGTTAATTAATTTACTTTACAAATAGGAAGGATTATAGCGTATATTGAGGGTGTTTCTTAGAAGTGAAATTTACTGTTTGCAGTTCATGTTCAATGTAGCAGTGGGGGAATCGGTGTTGGACAACTAAAATATTTCGAGTATGTGGGTTTCAACTTTGTCAGCTTTCGATTATAAGAGCATTTGCTTAATACGTGTCGACAAAGAGGTGTTCGACATTTTAAGTGTTCGTTCTTATGATATAGACCCTTTAAATATTGCAGTGACAAACCTGGAAAGCTGATAAAATAAAAGGTTTGCATTAGCACAAACTTCCTGCAGGGTATGAAGACTGAAACACAAATGTCTGCCATGTGAAAGTGCCATATGGCCATAGGTTCATAGGTTCATAGGTTCATGGGTAGGTACTAGGCTATCGGTCCAAGGGCCTACGTAAGCCTAGCCAACAAGGTTCCCTGGCTTATGCCACCCAAGAAAGTTATTTTCCTGTGCCACTGTCAAGCAGAGACACAGAAGTGATCCCCAGGGTGTATTTCCTATTTCCCATCCACTCATCAAGATTTTTCTTAAAGAGTGCTAATGAAGAACTTTGCTTGACATAGATGGGTAGCCTGTTCCAGAGTATGGGAAGTCTCTGGGACATTTACCTGTGGACATCTACCCTGGTTGACAAATATCAATTACTACATAATTTAAAATTAAATCAGTTTTAAAACTGCTTTCCTATGTAAAAATAAAGTGGCTGTTTTGGTACTTGAACCATAAATGTCTGCAGTAGCACAGGAAAATAACTTTCTTGGGTGGCGTAAGCCAGGGAACCTTGTTGGCTAGCCATCAACTGTACAGATTTCTGCAGAATGCCCAGATGCCTGCCTCACATACTTCTCACTCTCCTAGAGCAAGAAAGCTGTACAAACCAATAAATAATGGGGGAACAAAGACACAAACATCAGGACACTTTTTAAATATTGTACTGACAAACCTGGAAAGCTGATAAAATAAAAGGGTTGCATTAGCATAGATGTCCTGAAGGGTATGAAGTCTGAAACCCAAATGTCTTCAGTATGTTCTGACTTAATCCCTGAGTGATTTACCAGTGATCTTCTAGAAAACCACAGTCACACCTCCTAAGTTTGTAAGAGCAACAACTAAGATCTGTCCCTATGTGTCCCTTTACAATTACCTGTACTGTGACTGACAAGGAGTACAGATACATGTAAAAAAATGGGTTTGTGAATTTTTTTTCCATTCTAAAGTATGTTTAAGTGTAGCTGAGCGGGTGTGAGCATGGCCCTCTGCCCAGCATCGCTTAAACATCCCATAGGAGATAAGCAAAAATATACAGCTGAAATCCTCACACCAAGATAGTGTAGTGATTAGATTCCTGGCTTTGCATGCAGGCATTTATGGTTCAAGTACCAAAACAGCCACTTTATTTTTACATGGGAAAGTAGTGTTAAAATTATTGATTTAATTTTAAATTATGCAGTAATTGATATTTGTCAACCAGGGTAGTGTAGCTGGTCTAAAATGTAAGTGTGAGTGCATATAACACGTGAAATCACCTATGTATACACAAGTGTCCTTCACAGTATAGTTACACCCCATGGTAATGTAATGAAAGCACACAGACAGATGTCATGTAAAGTAAATCATATACACTTACTAATATGTCAGTAATGATTAATTAAGTCATTATTCTGATACTGTTCTTAAATGAAAAGTGAGCAATGGATAGCAGTGCTCAGCTATGCTTAGTCGGTGTAAGCATTGCTGTGAATGATAAGCAGCAGTCACCTCAGCTAAACAGATTTGTGCACTAGTAAGCAATGCTCAGCAATTACCCCTTTAAGCACTGTTCAACCCAGCTTAGCAGGTTTGCGTGTTGCTAAGCTGTGCTCAGCATTTCTGAAATGGTCCAATGATGGCAAAGGGTGGGAATATGGCCTTATTTAAACCATGCAGGTGGGAAGCCATAACCTGTTTAGTTTGATCTCTGCAGGAACACATCTAGCTTTGGAAAGGGATTGCACTTTTGGGTGCAGCACTGGGGCATCCTGGAGTCCAGGACCATAGCTGGACTCCTCGTAGAACACCATGATGACAGACTGCTGCAGGGCCAGTACCAGGGCTTTCAGTACAAAGCAGAGGCCTGGGACCATCTGGCACGTGACCTCACCAGTGTCACTGGAATCCCCCAAACTAGTGAGCAGGTATGGCATCATTATGCTGACCTAAAGCATAGGAAGGGGGAGCTCTTGGCCCAATGGATCCAAGATGCTTGAGACCAGTATACTCCGGCAGGTTGCTAGTATCCCAGATATAGCTGTACCAAATTCTAGCCTGAGTATGTGATACACAGGTATGCATAAGGTTTGTTGGTCACCCCTACAGCTGCAACAGAGAGGGCTATGAACATCAAGGCCCATGCAGACAGACTGACAAGGATGCGCCGACAGGCTTGTGAGTATAGATCTATTTTGCAATATATAGTGCCATAAAGTAGAAGGAGTACATTGTTTACTGCCAGTAGGTAGATTGTGTAATGTGTCTAATGAATAAAACATGTTTGTCACACTAATACTTATCCACAGGATATCCATTAATAAAAGTGTAATTTCACTGTAATAAAAATATACAACAAACTGTTGTGTTTACTCTGGTATGTTGTTGTAGAAGTAGAATGTGTGCAGGTTATTTACAGCAAATATGGCACTGACAGCATGAAATAACCGAGTCTGTTCTAAGAAACAGCTAGTGTGCATTACAGTCATGTTGACCTTTGCTTTCCAGATTGTATTAATTCAAAGGAATAATAGACAGTACAATAACTATCTGCCATACATGAATTTCAGGATTACAAGGTCAGACTGCCCAACCCAGAGATTATTAATCAGAAATCAGTCAAGCAAGAAACAACAGCTCCCCAAGTAGTTCAGTGTGATGGGAAATAGCATTATTGTTCATTTTAACACACCCAGACATGGTTCAAATCCAGGGAGTGGTACTGAGATGTGTGCAAATATACACAACAGAAACAATGAAGATTTGTAGAAACAGTCAGAAAGTGTTAACAGATATTTTCTCCACGGGTCTCATGGGTAAAGAAATGTGTATAGTAGCTGTATGAAGGGTATACTAATACACCAAAATATGTGTATGAACAGTCAGAAAGTGTTAACAGACATTTTCTCCACAGCTCTTACAGGTAAAGAAATGTGTATAGTAGCTGTATGAAGGGTATACTAATACACCTGAATAGTTGTAGAAACATTCAGAAAGTGTTAACAGATATTTTCTCCACAGCTCTTACAGGTAAAGAAATGTGTATAGTAGCTGTACGAAGGGTATACTAATACACCTGAAGAGTTGTAGAAACATTCAAAAGTGTTAGATATTCTCTCCACAGGTCTTACAGGTAAAGTAATGTGTGTAGTAGCTGTATGAAGGGTATACTAATTCACCGTGTACATCTGTTCCACTATCCACCCCCATATGCCTGCAAATGACAGCAGGATAGGTACATACATCATGCCCTCTCCCTGATACATGTCTCTCAGGTGTCATGCTGTCACGGCTAGTGGTCACTGCTGCCAGTCACTTTGGACACAGACAGGAATCCAAGTGAACTATACTAGCAGCAGACTCACACAACATCATTGCAGGGTACCCCTTCTTTGTCAAGTATGTAACCTTGACATGTACAAGCCCCCTCCAGTAAAGTAGCCACAGTGCACCCAGTCTGCCCCATACCAGGCAGGTTTACAGTCTAACAGGTATGTATGTGCAACAGAGGCTATGGGCCATAGGTAGATGTAAAGTGAGGGCAGACCTGTAGAGTATTGAGCAGTACTGTTGTGAAAATAGAAGCCGATATAGTTGTTAATGGATCTTTCACTCTCTCCTCCCACCATCATCTGCATCAATAATTATTATTCATATACTATGGGTATGTGTTCTCAAAACTTATTGTTGGGACATGTATTCTATTATTGTTCATATATTTCATTGGTTGCATATTAACATACCCTGTTCAAATACCATTATTGGTGGCCTGTTGCCGTCATTGTAACTTGCATGCTGTTAAAATGCTTACTGTTGCTCCATTCATGCATGTGTTCTGTTTGCTATGCAACTGTTTCAAATCTGTTGGTTTGGGTTAATGGGAACACCCACGTATGCTGTTATAACTAAGTTTGAAATGTGTTGTTCATGACTAACCAAAATATCTTGGAAAACCACAATGCCATAGCACGTTTAGGAAGGCAGATCCTGGCAGATCCGCCTGTCCTACTCCATTTGGCCATGACACTGGGCCCCAGCACATCTGGGACCCAACCTAGAACATCCTCCTCTGCTGGTCCTGCATCACCTTCTGGTGGAACCACCTCTGATTTCTGGTTTCTAGTAGAAATGCAGAGAGGAACCCATCACCCACTGACAGTTCCGGGGTATGGTGCGCAACGTCATCTACTCTGAGTTGGGTGGGCAGAAGTGCCAGATGGAAGGCTTCCTGGTGCACCTTGAGGGGCAGGCCACCCCTCCTGTCTAGCCCCCAGCACAGCCGCCTTCGAGGCCGTGAAGATGCAGTGGTGATTGCCCATGGGTGGGGACCTCAGTCTCACTGTATCCATTTGGGGGCTCATGGGCCTCTGATTTCCACCCACTCTTCCTGTCCAAGGTGTTTAACCCCCTCGTGTATCATATACCAGCCCTGTCAGCTGTCTTGTGTGGCTTGTCTATCTGCAAATGTTACCTATCCTACAAACCTACCTTCCCAAACATACCTAGAGCCCTTCCTCAACATCCCACTCTTACCTAAAAAAAAAGGGCATCTGTCCCGCAAAAAAATCATTGCCCCATACATAGCTCTACATTTTTCACCCTTGTACAGTAAAGTTAATCCATGTCCCACAAATTATCCTACAAATGTCTGTTGCCATCACTCCTCCCTGTGGGGTGTGAGGCTGTAAATTCCAAATTCTACACATTATTCACAGCTGTTGCTGAAGAAGAAATGTAGAACTATGGTCCCTTCCTCCACCCAGCCTGCAAATCCTTAGCTTGTTTTCCTAATGTTTTACCCCCTGCTTGTCCCCATTTCACCACTTTCCTATCACCCTTTTTTCATTTCTTTAATTAAAATTAGCTCGGGTGTAAGCGCAAGTAAACTGTGCTAAGTGAAGCTAAGAGGGCTTAACCGTCTCTTAACATCACTTAGCTCCACTCAAAACTGTGCAAACCCACTTACAACTGCTTAAAAGTGCCTTAATCACTCTGTCTCCATCAGCCCTTGTTCTGCCCAGCAAAAGAATAATCAGTCCTGCCAAGTCTCAAACCCAAGATGCTGTGCACTATAATCATATCAACATACCACTACACCATTTGAACTGTAAGAATCTGTAATGCTTTTACAAACATATCATGCAGTCTGGTCATTTAACATTAATGAAAAAAGTCATCACTTCCAAGTCTTGAAACCAGGGTCCCGTGAACTACAATCACAGCAATGTACCTCTACACCACATAAGGGAAAATATATAGACTGACAACGAGATCACTGACACCACAAGAACATAAGTGCAAAAGCATGAAAGTTGACATGCCTGACAAAGCACAATCCCGACAGTTAACAAAACAAAAAAAATTGCTGTTCCAAAAAACACACACAACACAAGCATACCAAAAACATTATAAACCTACACTAAACCTTACATACACAACTAACTATGCACTAACTTTAACCCAAACCCTAACCCTAAGGTCTGTCACTATTGCACACTTACCTTACCTGCATCCTAACCCTAAAGTCCATCACTATCTCACACTTACCTTACCTGCACCCTAACCCTAAAGTCTGTCACTATCGCACATTTACACAGTCACGCTTAAATGCAAGCACACATGTTTCGCATGCCAGTGTTTTCGGTGTCGGGATTTCAACTTGTTGGGTACTTGCTTTGTCAGTACGGTGATCTCATTGTCAGTCTTGTGAGCTGTCGGTTTACTGTAGTAGACCCATATTTATATATATATATATATATATATATATATATATATGGATCCCTATCAGATGATAGAAATTTCATTTGACTGAATCCCATTTGACTGCGATCATAAGAGTGAAATTTCAAAATACTGAAAAATCACTTGACTGAAACCCATAATACTGAAATCGTACAGTGCTAAATTTCAACATACTGAATTGTAAAGTGGATTATATAAAACCAGAATAGGTGGGGGCTATGCCCCCCACACCCCCCTAACTATATATACTAACTCCAGGATCACACTACTGTGGGGAAAAAGACAATTCAGTAGGTTGAAATTTAGCATTGTTCGGTTTCAGTCAAGTGATTTTTCAGTATTTTGAAATTTCAGTCTTATGGTCTCAGTCAAATGGGTTTCAGTCATATGAAATTTCTGTCATCTGATAGAGATCCATATATATATATATATATATATATATATATATATATATATATATAATAAACGGCAATGAATAAACTCCAGAAATGAAGACCAGATGTATGGATAATAAACAAAATGCACCTATTTTTGCCAAGAATTTAATCGTAAGCGCTTTCGTTCATTCCACATTACATGAAATTCTTCAGACAAATTCCTAAATCACAAAAAATTATTTAAATAATCCCCACCAAATGGTAATAATGACATCATCAATACACATCTTAAAGTCACATACATTTTAAAATACAATAAAATTGTTTCAATAAACTAATGTAACTTACTATTAGTTCATTAAACAATACTATTAAATGTTAGTAAACCTTAAAAACAAAATATAAAATACTATACCAAATACTTTCAACTCAATCTATAGATTTTATAAGTTAAATGCATTCGTGACATTAGATGAAATATCCTATCTTGCTAAAGATTTTAGTTTTAAAATACAGATAAGAGAAATTTTTCATTAAGGCCCAGGAAGGCATAGGCATTTAATTTCAGCTGCCAAAGAAGTTCTCTTTCTTCTAATTTTAATGCCCATGGCCCACCCCTAATATTTTCTTAACCTGCTCTATCACTCAATATCAAAAAGAGTGGTTTTGATTAACCAAGATATGTTTTGCTAAAGCATTATTAGGGTTACCTCTCCCAATGCTATATTGGTGTTCGTATACACGTTGTCTAAAACTCCTCTCAGTTTCCCCTATGTAAAATACAGGGCATGACTGAAACCTAGCTAAATATATGACTCCTTTAGTATCACAGCAAAATTTCCCTTTTATTTTAAAGGTTCTGTCATGAAGCACAAACATGTTAGCAACATCCATATATTTACACTGTGAACATCAGCCACATTTATTCATCCCATGATTGTAAATGGAATTCCCGCAGCTCTCCAATGTCATTTTAATACTCTGTCCCCTTTTAAATGTTATTGTAGGTGTATCACCAATCCTAGCTATAAGGGATGCATCTTCACTTAAAAGGGCCCAATTTTTTATAAGAATATTACTCAAATTCTGAGAATCACAGGAAAAAGATGTAATAAAACTAGTTCTATATTTTATTTATTATTTATTTATTTTACATTTGTTGACCGGGATTGTCCTACTGAGCTGAAAAGCCTTTTTTCAGTGGAGGTCCAAGGAGAAAAGCTCCAACATATTATACAATTTTCATTATAAATTAGCATTAAACAGCAATGTTACAGGATTATTACATGACATTAAGTAGCAATACAATGTTATACAGTTTCAATAATCAGGAGTATAGCATAACTATTTCAAGATATATAAAATAAAATATGTCTAAGATGAATGTAGTTTTTGGGGTAAGTGGTTACAAAACCCAGTTTTATCATAATGTAGTTGCATGAAGGCAAGACAATTACAATAGAATGTTTCTCTGAGGCGATTTGCTTAATAGATTTTAGAAGACAGTTGAAAGAGTAGTCAAGGAAGATTAGAGAGAGCTAGTGAGAAGAGTGAGTTAAGGGCAGAAAGTAGATTAAGGTATGGGAAGTAGGGGATGTTTAAGGAGGGGGAGTGCAGTGGCAGGACCAGTGACTTTTAAAGTGCTCTTTGGTGGCTGTCCTAAATTGTTTAGGATGTGTAAGGGTCCTGATTTCTAGTGGGAGCCTATTCCAGGCAATAGTGGGGTAATAGCTGTACATCAAACAAAAACAGCTGTAGGTAAAACCAAGGTGCATAAAAACATGAAGTAAGAACAAAAGAACAATGCACCAAGGTAGCACACAATAACGTCTTTAATAAAATAAACAAAAGAAAACAGTGGTTAGTGCTTTCGCAACACTCAGTTGCTTCTTCAGACAAAATGTTAAAACAGCTAATTTCTTAAATAATTCTTGAAACCAATTAGCATAATTAGTGATGTCATACCTGAAGGAGCATTTAAAGGCACAGACAAAAACTAAACATAAATCAGATAAAATACATAACATAAGCTTCTACTAAGCATAAAAAATCTTTTTAAAAAATCAATTATGTAAAATTCATTCATGAGTAAGAGGCAATAAATATTATGCTTAAAGTTATTTGTGTTTAAGGCGTCTGGCTTTCAAAAAAAGGACCAGAGATGTGGTACCATTAAAACCTGGATATTTGTCTGCATTAAGTTTCATTATCCATTTTTGTTCACAACCTTCAGTAATATTTTCTATATCCCCTCCTCTCAATTTTTTATGTATCTGTTGTAAGACAAAAAACCTGGAAGGAATGTGAGGGATCAGTGTTCATGACATGATTAGCTAATGCATTTGTATGTTTTCTATTCCTGATATCACGAAGATGTTCCAAAATTCTATCTTTAAAAGATCTATTAGTCTTGCCAACATAGAAAACAGGAAATCTCTTGCAGAAACCATAATAAACCACATCAGTACTTTTACAATCAGCATATGTATGGGAATACAGATGGAACTGTTTTGTTGGATGAGTATATGTATTTGTGCTATAAATGTAAGGACTTGCACTACATGACCTGCATGGATCGGTACCCTGACGTGTGGAAAGAGAATTTGGCTTGTGTGTCTCTCTATTACAAAGATGCTGTTTGAGTGATTTATTATTCCTAAAGCTAAACTGTGGAATGCTAGTGGTAATAGCATTTAGATTAGGTACTTCTTGCAAAAGGTGCCAGTGTTTCTTAACAACATCAATATATTGGTTTATGTTGCTGGCAAACTGAAACACTACTCTAAACTCATTAATAGGCTTAGTAGAAGCTTATGTTATGTATTTTATCTGATTTATGTTTAGTTTTTGTCTGTGCCTTTAAATGCTCCTTCAGGTATGACATCACTAATTATGCTAATTGATTTCAAGAGTATTTAAGAAATATTGTGTGCTACCTTGGTGCATTGTTCTTTTGTTAGCTGTACATGTTGCGTCCAAATGTAGACTTGGGTTTGTAGATTTGTAGTAGGTTTTGGTTAGAGCTTCGGAGTGGTCTGGAGGGAGAATAATGGGAGATGAGAGAAGATAGTGCCGGGCAGTGGGAAGGCTGGTATAGGATAGAATGAATGATATAGAGCTGAGAGAGAAGAAGCTGATGTGGTAGGAATCAAATATATTGGTATACCAGATACCTGGACGATATTTTTGTAATCTGGAAGGGTTCATAGGTTCATAGGTTTATACTAGGCTATCTGCCCTAGGGCATTTATAAGCCTGGCCCAAAGTTTTGTGGCTTACGCCACCCCTTATGTTAAAAAATACTGTGCCCATTAGTTTGTTGTGCTTCTGTCCAGCAGTGACACAGAGATGATTCCCGGGGTAAACCTACGATCTCCCATCCACCGGTCAAGATTTCTCTTGAACAGAGCCAGCGAGGTGCTCTGCCTCACATGGACCGGGATTTTATTCCACAGCATAGGGAGTCTCTGGGTGACAAATCTATCCCTCCAGCATGTCCTATTTATATCCGTGCTAAGGTTTAAGTCGCTTGCTCTAGTGGATCTGGTAGATTTGGATTTTTTGAGGTGGGGCATGTCCAATAATTCCGGGTTGGACATGGCCTTGTATGTCAGGCACAGGTCACCTCTGAGCAGACGGTATGCGACTAAACAGAGCTGGAGTTTCTTCAGTCTGGCAGCATATGACAGATTTTGGAGTCCCTTTATCCTTTTCGTGAGGAACTTTTGGGGTCTTTCCAATTGCTGCAGGTGTCGGGCGCGATACATCCCAAATGGGGCATTGTACTCGATCATTGGTCTGATAAGTGAAGACTACAGGGGAACAATGACCTCACTTGATCTGGATGTGAATCCCTTCATGATCAGGTCGGCAATGTAGAAGGTCTTTCTAACCACTTTAGCAACGTGAGTGTCAAAAGAAAGGCCACTGTCAACCTGGGTCCCCAGGTCCCTGATAACCTCTTCTGTGCTTAGTGGATTGCCACCTATATGGTAGCTTGGGGTTACCTTGTTTTTCCCGAAGGGTATGACTATACATTTTTTGGCATTTAACTTCAGGCCATGGCTCTGGCACCAGCTATCAGTTTCCGTGAGACCCCTCTGAAGGATATCTGTGTCCGATGTACTTTCCACTATGGCCCAGTTTGCAGTCATCTGCAAACTTTGTCAGCCATAGTCCTCCTATGTTTGCCTGTACTTCTGAGAAGTAGATGCCGAACAACAGGGGGCCAAGGACTGAGCCCTGTGGGACACCACTTGTGACCGGCTTGGAGTCTGACATGGCGCCAGCAACTCTAACCCTGTGGGTTCTGTCCTTTAGCCAGTTTGCAACCCATCTTGTGACATATGGGTTTACATTTAAGCTGGTAAGTTTCTCTATAATACCCGAGTGTGGTATTGTGTCGAAAGCTTTTGCAAGGTCAAGGTAGGCTGTATGGACTGCCTTTCCCTCATCAATGGCCTTGGTGACTGTTTCGAGGAAGTCAACCAAGTTCAAAAGGCATGATCTGCCCTTGACAAAGCCAAACTGGGTCGGGTCCAATGTCTGCAAGTCCCCTATGTCTTTGTTTATGAGTTCCATTATGATCCTCTCCATAGCTTTGCAGACCAGGCTTGTTAAGCTTATGGGGCGGTAATTACCAGGGTCCGTAGAGGCACCGCCTTTGTGGAGTGGGACCACAGTTGCCATACGCCACTCCTTGGGCACGTATCCTGTGGTAAGGCTAAGATTAAACAGCTGCCTTATGTGCGGGTTTAGTTCCTCATTGAGTTCGTGTAGCACACAGCTGGGGACACCATCCAGTCCCATTGATGCTGTGTTTTTAGCTTTAGAGAGAGCAGCTTTCACCTGCGCATTTGAGATGTCTGGGAGGCTACACTACGCTGGGATAGTTATCTCTCCTTTTGGGAGAGGGGGGTGAAGTTTGCACTGAACCTGTCTGCCAGTATGTTGGCAATGTCTGTGGGTTCAGTGATTTTTGTATCATTTTGGACTAATTCTGAGCATATCTGGGAGTTTCCACCCAGGTTTCTAACATAGCTGAAGAAGGCCTTATGATTGTCTTTTGAATCTATGGCAATTTTTCTCTCAAAGTTGGCCTTGGATGATTTTATGAGTGCTCGTATTTTTTTACTAATAATGATCAAGGGTGTCTTCTCTTTTATGAATTTTGCTCTATCATGTAACAGCTTTCTCCTCTTATTGTAAAGTTTGTTTATGGCTAGGGTCCACCAGACTGGACGTTTGCCCTTGGTGGAATGAGTCTTGGTTTTATTAGGGATTGCCTGATCCATGCAGTCCTGGAGGTGTTCGTAGAAGGCATTTGTAAGGGCTTCCACGGCTTGGGTTGTGGTTTCCACCGGTTCGGGGGCCTTGAAGGATACCACACCAGTCTTGAGTAGTGTGAAGTTTGCTTTAGAGAAGTTCTTCACTGTGGTCTTTTTTGTTTGGGGTGGGGGCGGGATGTGGATTTCCGGTGAGATTCGTTTGTGATCTGATCTCACCAATGAGGGATATACTTCCGGTATGGAGCATTTTGTCCCCATGTTTGTGATGATGATGAGATCTAGTATATTTTCTCCTCTTGTGGGAACGGTGACTAGTTGTTCCATGGCATTTGAATTTATGAACTCCAGGAACCTTTGGGCTAGAAAGTTGGGGCTTGAGTAATGTTCCCAGTTTATATTCGGGTAGTTGAAGTCACCCAATATAATGGTGTTTGGAGATACATTTATACCCTCCAGTGTCTTCAGGAAGGCTGTGTGGGGTTCCTGAGTTTGAGAGGGTGGCCTGTAGTATGCTACAAATTGTAGAGCAGTTTTGCCTATGGTTAATTGCACCTGGATGGTTTCCGATGCTTCGAGCGTTGCCACCAACCTGGAGGTGTGGGTATCCTTGATGAATATGAATACACCCCCTCCTTTTGTGGTGTGGTCTGGGTTTTGGGGCCGGAACGCATGATATGAGGTAAAACCTGATAGTGCCGGGGTGCTCTCAGGAGCCTTGAACCAGGTTTCAGTCACAGCACAGACATCGATGTTCTCCATACTGAGAAGGGCCTCGAGTGCGTGCATTTTGAGATTTAGACTTCTGGCATTGAGCAGCATTACCCTTAGTTTCTTCCCATTTTTGTTTTCTAGGGTGGTAGGTTTAGAATTTGAGCCTTGCCTAAAAAAGGCACTATGGGGTGGCAAGAGCCTTAGCCAATATCCGGAATCCCAGGGTGACAGGTGCAAGCCGTCCCTTGTGAAGCAGCGTGGCTTGTCAAGCATGTCATCCCAGGCAGACAGACACTGGATCCCCTTTGAATGACACCAGAAATTAAGCCAATTGTTAAAGCTGATCATCTTGTCTCTATGTTGTGGCATCATTCTTGGTGAAGGAAGGATACTGCTCAGGGTCAGGGTCATACCTGCCTGGGCTACATAATCAGAGAGCTCCTTTATGTCTCTTTTCATGTAGTCCAGGGAGGTACGTCTCAGGTCGTTCACACCAGCATGGACAATGACTGTGTCATATTTGTACTTGCTGTGGAGTGACCCAAGTGCTTGTGTTATGTGGTGGATTCTAGCGCCCGATAGGCAGCTTACTGTGACCCTCTCCTTGTTCAGTCTGGTGAGTGGGACATCAGTGTGTCTGACTATGGAGTCACCTATGACAAGTATGTTTGGTGTTGTATTTGGCCTTAAGGGCTGTGACTGCTTTGCACACTGATTTTGTGGTTTATGTGTTGCCTGTGGTGTGTCATGAGGTGGCAGTTGCTTGGGTGTCTGCTTTGGAGGCCTCTGCTGTTTAGGTAAATTTTTGCTCAGAGCCTCCGGGTAATGCTGAAACAGCTGCAGGATTTGTAGAAATAATTAATAATCTTCCTTCCTTCCTTCCTTGAATTTAGCTATCAATTTGACACTGATCTAATAGCTTTTTAGATGTCCAACTGGTTAAGAATAGGGCTAATAGCAGGTACCTGGGGAAAATATATAGGGATACCAACATATTCAAATACATTCTTACACTTTGATAGTTCTCATCCCTTTCATCAAAGGAAAGCAGTTGTTAAGGGCCAATTAGTTAGGGTTGCTAGGATGACCTCATTAATGGTAGATTTTGAAATTGAATGTGCGACCCTAAAAATATGTTCTTTAAAAGAGGTTACCCTAAAGGATTCTTGGAAGAACTGTTCTCAGAAGTATATAAAAAGAGAGAAGTGCGTTATTTTAAATCTATTTTGAATAAAGGAGTGGCAGAAATCCAACAAGGGTTTGAAGTAATGTATACCACTAATGTTGTTGTCAAGAATTTTGTATATAGGACTAGCTTTATTACATGTTTTTCCTGTGAGTCTCAGAATTTGAGGAATATTCTTATAAAAAAATTGGGCCCTTTTAAGTGAAGATGCATCCCTTATAGCTAGGATTGGTGATACACCTAGAGTAATGTTTAAAAGGGGACAGAATATTAAAATGATATCAGAGAGTTGTGGGAACAATTCCATTTACAATCATGGGATGAATAATGTGTCCGATGTTCACAGTGTAAATATATGGATGTTACTAAAATTTTTGTGCTTCATGACAGAACCTTTAAAATAAAAGGGAAATTTTGCTGTGATACTAAAGGAGTCATATATTTAGCTAGGTTTCAGTCATGCCCTGTATTTTACATAGGGGAAACTGAGAGGAGTTTTAGACAACATGTATACGAACAGCAATATAACACTGGGAGAGGTAACCCTAATAATGCTTTGGCAAAACATATCTTGGTTAATCAAAGCCACTCTTTTCGATATTTAGTGATATTAGAGGTGGGCCATGGGCATCAAAATTAGAAGAAGGAGAACTTCTTTGGCAGCTGAAATTAAATGTCTATGCCTTCTTGGACCTTAATGAAAATTGTTCTCTTGGCTGTATTTTAAAACTAAAATCTTTAGCAAGATAGGATATTTCATCTAATGTCACAAATGCATTTAACTTAGAAAATCTATAGATTGAGTTGAAAGTGTTTGGTATAGTATTTTATATTTTGTTTTTAAGGTTTACTAACATTTAATAGCATTGTTTAATGAACTAATAGTAAGTTACATCAGTTTATTGAAATAATTTTGCTGTATTTTAAAATGTATGTGACTTTAAGATGTTTATTGATGATGTCATTATTACCCTATTGCAAGGATTATTTAAATGGTTGTTTGTGATTTAGGAATTTGAAGAATTTCATGTAATGTGGAATGAACGAAAGTGCTTATGATTAAATTCTTGGTAAAAAGAGTTGCGTTTTGTGCGTTATCCATACATCTGGTCTTCATATATATATATATGGTTCCCATTCAGAAGCCTGAAACATCATAAGCCTGAAAATCAAAATCCTGAAACCAAAAGCCTGAAAATTCAGAATCCTGAAAACTCAAAATCCTGAAAGCCCAAAATCCTGAAAGACCAAAATCCTGAAACTCAAAATCCTGAAAACACAAAATAGACATACTGATGTCATTGTGGCTTTGCTATTGTTAGCCCTGTGGTGTTAGGTCATGCGTTGGGGTCAGGTAAGTGTGCGGTTGGTTTTATTTTAGGTTAGGGCGGTTTAAGTGAGTTAGGGTTAGGCGCAGGTTAGGCATGTATGCAATAGTGACAAATATTGGGGTTAGGGGCGGTTTAAGTGAGTTAGGTTTAGGGCTGGTCAGGTGAGTGTGCGATAGTGACGGACCTTAGGGTTAGGGTCAGGGTCAGTTGGTAGATATTAGTGTCTTTATAGTGACATATTAGCATTATTTGTGTTTTCAGGATTTTGAGTTTCAGGATTTTGGTCTTTCAGGATTTTGGGCTTTCAGGATTTTGAGTTTTCAGGATTCTGAATTTTCAGGCTTTTGGTTTCAGGATTTTGATTTTCAGGCTTATGATGTTTCAGGCTTCTGAATGGGAACCATATATATATATATATATATATATATATTTATATATATATATATATATATATATATATATATATATATATATATATATATATATATATATATATATATATATATATGTATATATATAATATATATATATATATATGTATTTATACACACATACACACACACACACACACATATATATATATATATTTATATATATATATATATATATATATATATATATATATATATATATATATATATATATATATATATATATATATATATATATATATATATATATATATAGATAGATAGATATAGATAACAAACCTCTTACTGGAAGACATCTGCAAAAAGCCTGACAAAGTGGGGGGATAAAGGGTGAACTATAGTGACAACTTTGTAATATGGCTGTTATACATGTAGAAGTCTGCTAAAGTAGCATGGTTTGATTTAACATATCATTCCTGATAGATTCCAGGTCTGAAACAAATGAATGTCATCACATACTGATGTCAATGCTCACATCATCCCAGTGAATTGTCAGAAACCCAAACATATGGGTCATGCATCTGAACAGTGGAGAGGTATGACTACAGTCATGTAACAGAAGAGAAAAAACATCGAGAGCTGCCAACCATTTCACCCAGCACCTTCTGAACCACAATAAGAGCAACATGACACTACCCCAAATCAGCTCTAGGGAATTACCCATGTATTTCCAAACATATCATGCACTACAAGGATGGAACTGTAGGGAAAAGCAGATATTGGTGCGAAAATGTCCACCCACAACCAACTGCACCACAGTCAAAGCAACATAACAGTACCCCAAATGAACTGTAGAGTACAACAACTGTTTGAACAAACATCCTGATTGCCAGTCACACACTACACCGACATATACTGGCCCAACTCACAGTCTACTGGGAATCCTGAGGTGTTACAGGACATTTCCCAGTCTGCCTCTACAAACATATACACCTGATAGACCACCAGCAACTGTAGCAACATGCACAGTCAGATAGAAAAGGATGTATGACACTGACATCTGCTACTCTCCCCACTCAGCCCAACAAACATTTGCACACAACACTGTTACACAATCTTGGCAGTCTGTTAACAATGGCAGACATACACAACTCTCAATTGTACAGATTTCCACAGGATGTCCAGGGTGTGGGACCATATTTATGGCCACTGCCACATACCACTTCCAGGAGTCTGCTAAGTCCCTGGGATGATACCAGGAGTGCAGTCACTAAATAATGATATACCATACCTCTGAACATAACATCCCTGAAGGATATGATGTCTGAAACACTAATGGATGTCAACATTTACTGACTACAATCCTTACATTATCCCACTGATTTCACAAAAACAGACATTGTCTGAGGAACAGACCACACATAACAGGCCTCTGGCAGTCTGTGGACATTTGGACAGTTGAGAGGTATGTCAGAGACATATCACTGTCAGACGTCAAGTCATGTAGAAAATGCATGTCCACACAAACCATGTTAATCTAGCAATCCTTTATGTGTATAACACCCATATATACTTACAATCTGTACCCATGTCTGGAGCTTTGTCTCCCATGTTGTTGGACTGTCTCCACATGTCTTGTCCTGAGAGGTATTTCCACCTACTGTCTGTGAAGCTGTAGCCCCCACACCTCCATAATGTCCTCCACACAGACAAGGAAAAGGGGCAAGTCCCACATGAAGGACTTAATTATAGCACTGTGTTGCTATGACATTGGCTAATGGAAAGACAACACAGCCACTCTGGATGCAAGTAGCAAGTGGGAGACACCGATTGGTGTACAGGACATCACCTGCTCATGTGCATTACCTATAAAAGGCAAGCTGCTGCCCATGCAACACAGGTCTAACCCATCTACACAAAGACAGACTGCGACTACACAAACCTAACCATTTGCAGTACTCTAAGGAAACTTTTCAGCACTATAACAGGTATGTCAATCATGTAAGCTTGTAAAGAAATGCAGAAGGGGGGATGCAATAATGTCAAATAGGACATTGAACACTAGGTCGGAACAAGACCTGCTGGACTCACATGCTGCTGTCCGGCACCTATGGCCATTCCTGCTTGCCCTTTCTGCATTGACATGGGTCACATCTCTGGCCCCTGAGCCACCCCAGCATAGTTCAGCTCATGTATGACTCCTACTGGAGTATCTGTTGTCCAATACTGAGTGTGACACTGCTAGGCCAGCTACCTGGGATGTTGTAAATATTCATATGTCACCTGTGAATGCTACTATGATACATATGCTTGTCTTACAAATGTAAGAGACTTATATAAGGTATGTGCATAGTACACAACAGGTGCAGAAGTGTGTGTTGAACCATATGTGATATACGGAGCCCATACCTGACAAATGTCCAGCGTTTTGCAGACTGACCACATGTCTGCATCATATTTGTAGTTAATCCCTCATACAGTTGTGTATTGTCTGGCACATCACTGGCAACCCATTAAAGA
Organism: Protopterus annectens; assembly: GCF_019279795.1. Lineage (NCBI taxonomy): Eukaryota > Metazoa > Chordata > Ceratodontiformes > Protopteridae > Protopterus > Protopterus annectens. Next base: position 1,081,215,191 of record NC_056744.1, on the reverse strand, counting down.
CTGACATCATAATATAATAGCATACATTTGATTGTCAGATGTCATATCCTGTGGAGTAGACCTGTGAATGTGACACCCCTTTGCTGAAAACTAAGGGTGTTTCAGCTAGATTCATAAAGTGACACTATTTTCCAGCCTTTGCCCACCAGTGATGTGTGCCTTTGTGCAGATGTCTTGCTCTAACAGGAGCTAGGTGTCTTAGCATGACACCCATGGCAATGCAAGCGTACATTGTCTTGTAGGATGCCGACATGTGTGCAGTCACTGACACCTGCTTTGTAGCTGCGGTGAGCACACTAACCTTGCCAGGTTACATTACTCATCCCATCATACGTTTGAACTCCAAATGGAGGGCTGCAAAGTCACAGGAGGTGGAGTGTTGAACATTATCATACACATACACACCTCCAGGTTAGGCAAACAGTATGATACATGGGAGACATCCCGAATGCAGTTAACAGTTGCCAAAACACCTACTCAAATCATAGCTAGCTACAGGCCTCCAACCATGACTATGGACACCCACCACACCTATTGGGACTTCCTGGAATTTGTCAGGATTCAACCGTTTACCCTGCTCCTGAGTGACTTGAACTACCCAACCATAGTGTGCATGACCTATGCCACCTGAACCTGGATGCATAGAGATTCCTTCACTTTGTCAATGGCAATGCAATGGATCAGCTGGTCAACACTCCCGCAACAGGTGGAAATATCCTGTACCTGGTCCTGACTAACGTGAGTAGCCACTGTAGCACTGCTACAGTGTCATCTTCCTTGGTAAGATCTGACAACATAACCATCACTGTTCAGGTCACCCCCCCCCCCGTCAGGGTCAATCAAAATTAACTTTACACAAATGACTATAAATCTCCTCAGGGCAGGTAGAAGTAGCTTCACAGCCAACATCCCATCATTTGGAAATAGCAGTAGTGTCCAGGCCCACACCACAATAAAATGTGGGCACCTACATAGCTGTATAGACTCAGCAATACCTGACAGGACAACATCATCTCCCTCAAGGTAGGGTAAACATCCATGGTGGACAGCAGCAATACACAAATATCATAATAGGTGGATACAATTGCTCAACAGGGCCAAGAAGAAGCAGGTAGCTTATTGTAAGCAATGCCACCTCGGTCTGCACAATCAAATAAGGTCACAGGTGAATTACTCTAAGGCTATCTTTGAGTCAAATTGGATACATCCACCAAGGCCTCCCACTAGGCCTTACACACATGTGTCTGCAATCCCACAGGCAACACACAAATCTGCTCTGCAGTGGTGGTCAACAGCACCACATATGCATATGGCATAGATATAGGCAACCAGCTGCAGACAGGTGAAGTGTAAACATCACCCCCCTGTTCCCCTATCAGTACAAATGTGCATGCACAACACTTGCCCCCCTCCCCTCATCATCAGGAAGCAGGTCTGTAATGCCCTCTCAAAGGCAACACACAGAAGTCTCTGTAGTCCTGATATCACCCCTGGGTGCATCTACATGAACACAGGCATGGGCTCTCAGATCCATTCTGCACTGTAGTCAGCCAAAGCCTGAGCACCACTGTCGTCCCATCTGCACAGAGGACAGCCACTGTCATCCCTATACACAAAGGCAGAGAAATCCACTCACCAAGCCAATTATATGCACATCAGCCTAACTAGCCTGCACTACAAGGGCATGGAAGGCGATATCAAGGACATTATGAACAAGGACATTGGCAACATCAAAATGCCTGAGCCCACACAGCATGGTATTGTCAAAGGGAGATCAGTCCTGTTAAACCTGATTGACCTCTCTGAAGTGGTCAACAACCACAAGGACGAGGAGAAGATGATGACCAGTGTCTACCTTTACCTAGAGCAGTTCTCTGACAATAATCCCCAGGCAGCCAGGATACAATATGCCTACACAGCTAGTCATCAACCTATATGTTACCAAATGGGTAGCTAACTGGCCCAATGATAGTACCCACTTGGTCAAAATAGTGGAACCCACCTCTAGTAGTAGAGTCTTCCAAAGCAGTGTACTCCAAGGATCGGTCTGGGGCCTCTACTGTTTGAGATATATGTATCTGAGGTACAGGACAAAAGCAGTGGTCTGTGGCTGACCAGGTGTACAGATGCTTGCAAGCTAGCCACTGCCTTACATTCTCCTACTAATGTGAGCATTCCCCAAGAGGCCATCACCCAGTTGATGACTGGTGCAAGCATTGCCACAAACTGAATGCCAGGAGAGGCATCATTCTCCCAGCAGTGGCAGATGCCATCCACACTAATTATGACAGTAATACTGTACTGAGCATGTAATCAGGTGTGAGGCAACTTGTGCACCAAGGTTGGTAGCAACCTGACAGTTTCCCACCATGTGGGCACCATTGTACATAAGGCCATCTACATGGCCCACCTTACAAATATGAGTATGTCATCCAGGAAACAGAAGGCCACAGAATCCCTGTACTTCACCTTTATCAGATGCATTACCAAGTACAATGGCTGCTTTGGCATGTATCCTGCCTAGCAAATGCAGCAGTTGCAGAGACCACAGAGGTTTCTGACCAGGCAACTCCAGGGTCTGTAACACCTATCCAATAAAGGTAGGCTAAAAGCCCTGTCCCTGTACTCATTGTCATACAGACTGATTGTAGGTGACCTGTGTCTCCCATACAATGCCATTTCCAAACCAGCATTGATGGCATTTCTGCATATCTGTAAGACAAACCCCACTCATGCATCACACACAGAAGGCCCTCCCCCTGTCTGTGACATGTATAGTACTTGTTGGCAGGATAGTGTAGTGTCCCACACAATACACTGTCTGTAAAATACACACTCTCCCCATGTCTAGCAGAGTACATGTATAGACCTCTTGAAGAAGACACTGGAAAACTGCATGGGAAATGGATGGGACACCCCTGGGATCCCATGGGTGTACCTGCTGGACAGGGAGAAACAGGTGTTGGCTTGGAAGAAACATGGGCGAACATCTGGGCCAGGCTTATGAGGGCATCAGAGCCAATAGCCTGGTATCATCTTATGAGACTAGGCACCTAGTACTTCACATGTTTCCTGTATGTATTGCAGACTGTCCTGCCATGTTGTCTGGAATGAATCCCTGTAAATCTGAACTGTGTAGTTACTGCAGTGATGGTGTATAGTCTTGTTCCTTCATTGGTTATCATCACATATCATTACATCTTGTCATTGTGTGTGGTCTGTATAGCAGTAATTCAGCTCTTACAGTGCATGCATATGCACTTGGTAACACTGTAATGCACACTCCAATAGCCTTAGTCTTGGCCACAATTACCATTCTGCCACTAGGCCCATCACACTGTAGGATTATCACTCTTTGTTGTGGGCCTTACAGTAGCAGTGAAAAAGATGGCTTGCGGCAGGCAGAACCAGCGTAAGGTCTGTCCTGTAGGGCCCATAGATGTCACAGCTGTATCAGACTGTACCAGGAGTGTGTGTGTGTGTGTGTGTTTATTAGCAAACATAATACTGCAGGGTATTCATTCACATATGTTGTCTTCCCCTCACAGCTGAACACAGTGGTTGGTGTCCCTTCCCCTCACAACCTGATGTCAGTGTCTTAGTGGACTCCCATGATGATGGTAGTCATAGTGAGGCACAGGTGGGGTTGTTGGTGCCTGAATCCATGCCATGGTTTGGTATCCACTTTCAACCACCATGTCCCCCACACACAGTTAGTATGCCCACACATACCCAGTCCCCAGCAGCCACAGATGATGGACAGGTTAAGGGTCGTGGCATGGAACAGGCTAGTGTGTAGACACCAGCCATAGGCAGGGAGCAGGAGAGGTCACAAACAGGCAGATGGACAGGGGTGCTTGACAGAGGACTGCTGCCCATAAAGCCCCTGTTGCAAGTGCCACAGCAGGTGTCACCAGATCCATGTTACGGTCCATCGTGGATGCACATGCATGTAATGATTGCAAGATGAGATAGATTCTCAGGGTCATGAATGAAGTGCTCCCTGCCATGCGTGATGACCTCTACAACATTTGTGATGCCATACGTCATCTTTCTGATGTTGTGGATAGACAAAGGGGTGTGGCATTGTCACTGCTCAACCATGCAATGTCTGTGCTTGAGCATGTGGTGGGAATAGGGCATCAGCCAGGTGGATGTAGGTCAGCAACATGATCAGCTGTGATCCCACGTGGCCTTACACATTCACAATCCCGAAGTGGCAGTGCCAGCAGCACTACCAAAGGGAGGATGCTGTCCACACAACACTGGAGCAGGCCATAGGCACGTTGTCCTGGCCAGTCCCATCAGGGACATGAATCTAGCAAACAGAAGTCATGATCAGGGAGTAGTACTGCATCTGTCCTTGGGCCTGGCGGTCCAGTGATACTCCTGGCAGGACCAGTTGCTGCATCCATGCTGGGAGATGGTGAACCATACATCCTGCCATGTATGGTCATTGGCTGTCCAACATAGCACTGTGTCGGGCATCCTTATTGCTTGATGGTGTGCAAACACTCACACATCCCTATCACATGCCAGTCACCACCAGACATGCACAGCTCCTCTGCACGGCCTAGTTGAACATCACTCCTCCAGACACACACACACACACACACACACACACACACACACACACACACACACACACACACACACACACACACACACACACACACACACACACACACACACACACACACACACACACACACACACACACACACATATGATGTCAGCCATATGGCCCAGCTTAGGCCTCTGGCAATCCAACACCACACTCTGTGCATGTGATTATACTTGTGGCACAACCCTGTTATCCATATCATCGATGCACAGACATGTTCATATGGGTCTGATGCACAGGGTGACTATGACACAGTGTAGCAATGTTATGCTATGTAAGGTGCTGTCTTGTGGCAGTTGCTATGAGTACACATCGAGGTGTATGTAACTTGTTAGCCATGATGCACTACTGCTGTTAGTACTACTGACTGACTGTAGTGTCACGTACTGTATTCTGGTAATGTTCCAAGTGTCTGTGTGTGTACAGGCTGTGGACCTGCTGACAGTAGCAATGCTGAATAAGGCAGAGTGGAAACACAGTGACCTTGTCATAGCCAAGGTACAGCTGTATATGTACATGTTTACCAGGTGTGTTTACATGTAAAAGTGTGTGAGGGGCAATTGTGGAGGACAGTGTGACCTTGCATACATATCCTTGACACTGTCACCTACCCTTCATACATGTCACCTGGGTGTTCTTTAGGACTGCAGGCTCACACATTTAGATGGGGTTACTTGAGTACTGGCACTTGGTCCCTCACAAGCTTAGCCATTACTTCAACTGCAACAGATTCAGCTATTAGCACCTGTTGCCCCTGCCATTTCTGTCAAATCCACTCAACCATCATGCAGTTGATGAGAGTATGCCTGGTACTGTGTATGAAGGTTTGGGGTATGTATTCCTGACACAGGTCAGCCTATGTTAGCCTAACCTGAAAATCACCAGCATGTGTGTCTACTATCCATATGCATGTCTGGCCTCTTGTGCTGGTAGTGCACACATAGTCATAGTCCTGTACATGGGGCATCTGATGAAGGGATGAGCACAGCCCCTACCTGCATAGTCTTATGAATGATAGCACTAGGTACATAACAGAGAGAGCAGAGCAGTACTGTAGTGTAGCAGTGTCTGCCACTACTATTGAAGTGGGTGACAATTGCAGGGGGTGTTAGGATTGCCAATAGTGGATCAGTGGTCTTTAACATGTTAGGGCCATCTGACAGACACACGCATGCACACTGCTGCATGGGAACATGCATTGAGATACACATGCACATGGAGGTGACACTTATCAGAGTAGATACCTACTCATCTATTATTGTACAATACACAGTGATACGACCATTGCACTATGGTGGCTTGTTGTTAAAAACTGTGGAACTGTGCTTGTACCGTGGATGACATCTGTATGGGCTGATAGTAGGTTGACAATGGGGGAGTTCACAGGGTGGAAAAGACACACAAAATGGTATAGCCATCACATACACACACTGAAGACAGCCACAGGGGCTGTGCATACAGAAACACATGCACAGTTACCAATAGACATATTAGTAACCCTACATATCCAGTTGTATGTACTATACTGCTATGTACATATGATATGCTCCGCATAGATTATATGCCTGGGACATAACACACAACCCCTTACAACAGATAGTCTTGCGAATGCCTTAATGATGGTGGAATAACCCTCCAGACATAGCAATTGGTCTCATCTACTGCTCCCAAAAACCTGCACAAGTGATAGAGTGACAGACTTTGTATCAGCATGATGTGTCAGTCAGGTACAATGTCTGATGTGGACATTATGGCAGTACAGTAACTGTGACATATTTGGCAATGATATCACAGGTATGCTCATTGTCAGGGGACACAGACCACATATAGGTTGCAAACATGTGGATATCTCATGTACGTCTGTACAGATGACTGGTATGGGGTGTATAGTGTTACATGGTGCATGTGAGGCAGATGCCATTAACAGGGTCTTTAAAGTAATGTAATGGGTAAGGGGGTCAACAGCCCTTAAAATGGTATAACCTACACACACAACAGCCGCAGGGGATATGCTTCATACAAACTACTATAGTTGTTGGTATTTTAATTAGAACCCCTAACTATCTGAGTATTTCCCCTATAGTATTATGCAGTTATTGCACATGTCACAGAGCTCAGAGGGCTGACAAGTGTATATAGGTACATCTAAGATGAATGACATCAGCAGGCCTTGTAAAGTAGGGCAAATGTGATGTGTACTGGGTGGTACATGCCTCAAAATGGTATAACACCCCCCCAAAGTATATGGTTCTCACCCAAACACACACACACACACACACACACACACACACACACACACACACACACACACACACACACACACACACACACACACACACACACATTTGGCACAACTGAGTGTAGAACCCCGGCCTATCTAGTTATCTGTACCATACTATTATTTAGTTATTACATGTGCCATGAAGCTTATTTATTATTTATTTATTTATTTATTTATTTAAATTTGTTGACCGGGAGTGTCCAACTGGACGTAGGTCCATTTTCAGCGGAGGCCTGGGGAGAAAAGCTCCACAGTAAAATAAACAGACAGTAGTTACATTGGATTACATAGCGATTAACAATTTAACATAGCAATTACTTACAACATATTTACAGATGAAGAACATAGTACATCAGTAGACAACTATAATCTTTATCTGTGAAGTACATAACAGACATTAACAAATGTTACAATGAGAAGTTCCTGCTGTATAATAAGTACTAGGCTTATGAGCATCTGAGCTTGCTATAATCAAGGTAGTTAGTTGAGTGGAGAGAAAGGTAGTGGTTGGATGGGGTGGATGATATTAGAGTGGGAGTTGCAAGGGCATAGCCAGCATGTATTTAGGTGTGCTTTTAGTAAAGTTTTGAAGTGGGTGCATGATGGTACGGAGGTAATTGTGGGTGGGAGTGAGTTCCATAATTTGGCTATGGCGCAAGAGAATAGTGCTTCACCAGCAGAGTTATTGGCTTTAGTGATCTGCAAGTGATTTTTGCTGCTGGATCTTAGTGGTCTGGTGGTGGGATAGGGTTGGAGTAGATTCTGGAGGGATGGGACATTTAGTGGATGGTTTACTAGTTTGTGGGCGAGTGAGAGTTGATACCACTGAAGGAGGTGAGGGAGTTCAAGCCAGCCCAGTTCAGCAAGTGAGAGACAGTGGTGACTATGGTAGGATGCCCCTGTGGCAAATTTGGCGATTTTGTTGTAGCAGGTCTCTAGCTTGTTAGATCACATTGCCTTAGGTTGGTATATATTGGAGAGGCATAAAGTAGGGTGGAGATAAGGTGGGAATTTGCTATTGAAATCTTTGCTGCTTTGGTGAGAAATTGCTTATTTCTGTATAACGCTCCTAGTTTTTTGTGGACTTTTTTTATGGTCATGGATATGTGAATGTCAAATTTTAGTTTATTGTCTATTTCCACTCCTAGCAATTTGGTGTGTTCAGTTGGGTATCTAGTGGTGTTGTCTTTTGCTGTGATGTTAAAGTGAGAGTTGTTTTGAGTATGTTTGGTGGGTTGGAAGATGAGTAGTTTAGTTTTGTTTGGGTTGAGTATTAATTGGGCATCAGATAACCATGTTTCAACAGAGGAAAAGGCTTCCTGTGTGACTTTTTGCAGTTTGGGTAGGGACTGGGCTGAGCAGATGATGGTCGAGTCATCTGCGTATTGTATGAGTGTGCCATGTTTGGTGGCAGAGGCTAGATTATTGGTGTAAACAGAGAAGAGTAGGGGTCCAAGGATGGATCCTTGGGGAACCCCTATGGAGACAGGTAGTTGGGGAGATATGTCATTCTGCCATACAATGGATTGTTGGCGGTCAGACAGGTAACTCTGAAACCAGTTGGTGACTGATTGTGAGAAGGATAGGTTATTGAGGACAGAGATAAGTTGTTTGTGTGGGACCATGTTAAATGCTTTAGATAGGTCTAGGAAAGTAGCAGAGGAGAGATAGCCATTGTTTTTATGCTGAAGGATAGTGTTAGTAAAGGAGAGTAAGGAAGTGGTGGTGCTATGGTTTGGTCAGAAACCATGCTGAGTACTGGAAAGGAGGTTGTTAGTAAGTAGGTAGTTTGAGACCTGAGAGTGTATACATCTCGCTAGTATTTTGGAGAGTGGAGAGAGAATAGCTATGGGGTGGTAATTGGTTAGTTCTGTGGAGGGTCCGTCTTTGTGGAGGGGAATTATATGTGATACTTTTCACAGTGTGGGAACGTAACTTTCTGACAGAGATCGGTTAATCAAGATGGATACTGGGTAGGCCAGAGCATCAGCTGCAATTTGTAGGTATTCACTTGGGAGGTTGTCTGCTGCTAATTTGGTGGGTTTAAGTTTAGTTAAGAGTTTTTTTATGTTGGAGGTAGGTACAGGATAAAAAGAGAAGGCAGTGGGGAGATTACTAGTCGAAGGTGTGGGTTGGAGGGGAGGGGGGCTGTGTTGTTTAGCTAGTGATAGTATGGTTTGGGTGAAGTGTGTGTTGAATGAGGTAGCAATATTTTCTGAGAAGTGAGGGATGTTAGGAGGAGGGGTACTGACTTTACCTGGGTGGAGGATGGTGTTTATGGAGGACCAGCATTGTTTGGGGCTGTGTTGTGAGGAGTCTAGGGCAGACTGGTAGTATTGGAATTTGTCCTGTTTTATTAGCTTTTTGACTCTATTGCATAGTTCTAGGAATTTCTGTCTAGCTGAGGGGGTTTTGGTTTTGCACCAGTGCTCCCAGGCTTTATCCCTGTTTTTCATTTCTGACTTAGTGGTTTTCTGTAGCCATGAAGAGGGTTGTGCTTTGGTTCTGGAAAACCTTATGGGGGCATGGTAATTAAGGATGTTCAGGAGGGTAGTATTAAAAAATTCAACTGCGTCATCTAGACTGAGATACTTTAGAGGATGCCAGTTACATTCTTTGAGGGATGAGATGAATGTGAGTGGGTTAAAGTTTAGTTTTTTATGTATTTGATGGTAGATGACAGGTTTAGCTTGGTATAGGTATTTTTTGAGTAGGAATGTTGGGGAGTGATCACTGAGGCTATCTGATAAGCAGCCTGTTATATATGACTGGGGGCTCTTACTGAGTAGTATCCAATCCAGGGTAGTGTGCTTGCTGGAGTTTTTATTTATCCTGGTTGGTGACTGGACTAGCTGGGTGAAGCCATGAAGGTGTATATGGTGGGTTGGATTGTTGCCAGAACATGATTGCCAGTCAATATTGAAATCACCTAAGATGATAGTTTCTTGGGGGAGATGATGGGTAGACCAGCTGAGGAGGTTTTCTAGTGGAGGGATGTTTTGGCCAGGTGGGAGGTAGCATCCAATTATGTTGATGGTTTTGTTTTGGTTAATTTTGAGGTTGGTATATATTATTTCTTTATTGCCTATTTGTGGAGCTGATGATTTTAAGATCTGGATGTTTAGATGCTGTTTAAATATTATAGCTACACCACCTCCTTTTTTGTTTAGCCGGTCTACTCTTAGTATGCCGTAACTTGTAGGGAGTATTTGCTCACTGGTAATGTGAGGTTTTAGCCAGGTTTCTGTCAGGATGACTATATCTGGGGAGTACAAGTCTATGGTGGCATGGAGTTCATGGACTTTGTTGGATATACTTCTAATATTTAGGCTTAGTAGAAGGAAGTCACTTGGGTTTCTATTGGCTGTAATATAGGAGAAGTTATGGTTTCTAGTCTGATTATGAGGATTGGGGTTGGAGATGGTAGGGCCAGGGTTGGGGTGGATGTCTCCACTTAGGGCTAGTTTTGATATGCATGAGATTATTATTCAGTTTTTGAATGTGTTTGTTTATAAGGGAAACTTTATGATTGTGCTCTGTGGGTAATAGGTATGGTGGGAGGGTTACTATGTTAAGTTGTAGGGATGTTTTATGTTTGAGTAATATAGTTGGTAGAATATGTGTGGGGTGCATAGGGATGGTTCTTGAGCTGGTGGGATGGGAGCTGAGTGTGGGTGAGACATGAGTGGTGGTGTGAGTAGTAGTACAGTGGTAGTGGTTGAGTGGGGGAATGATGGAGCTTTGGTAGGACGTAAGATATGCAAGGAGAGTGCATGCAGTGAGCATTGGAAAGGTAAGCTTGTACATGTTAGTTGAGGAGGTGTGATGGTAAAGGGAAGATGGAGGAGGTAGTGTTGGGTTAGTGCTGTGGTTGGCTATTGGAAAGATGGGAGAGGTTTGAGTGCAATAAAGATGGGACCACTGGGGGTGGGAGGGAATAGGGGGTAGGGTGGGGAACAAAGCGGGTAGAGACCCTGTTAGTTGCTCGTATGAGGGGGCTGGAAACAATCACAAAGCAAAGACAAGTATGTATTAAGAAACAATCACAATTGACCAAGGACTGCTCTGAAACTGTAAGTCATTTCTTAATATCTCAGGTGGAAAAACAGGATAACCTTGTATCAGTAGGCTACTGTGGTCATAGTTTAAATTAACAAACACACAGTATTGATCAGTTATGGATACTATTTGCTAACAGAAGGGAATAAGAGAAAGTGGAAAGTGTGTGTGTGTGTGTGTGTGTGTGTGTGTGTGTGTGTGTGTGTGTGTGTGTGTGTGTGTGTGTGTGTGTGTGTCTGGTGGTTGTGGGGGGGCTGCTTACAAGCCAAAGCAGAGTGCTCTCCAGGGGAAAATGAATATTGGCTCAAACAGGTAGACACATACTCAAAGTTAACTGTAGCTGTTTGCAGACAGTTCAGACCTGAACTGCACTTTTCCTACAAGAATGTTAAAGGTGGTACCACAGTTGAATACTTAAGAGTGGTGTTAGATCTAGAAAAGAAGAGTACAGAAAGGAGTAAGCACTTTTGAGATGGTAAATATATAATATAAAGATTATAAAAAACACACTGAGCAAATAGCTACCACATGCAGGACAATGTCCTGAAACAACTACATAGTATATGCAGATACTGAGCTAATTGGAAGAACATTAGAAAAAAAAAACCCAGACAGTTATGCAGTCACAGATAAAAATATAGCGAGCAGTAATCTGTCGTGGTTCTCTAATGTGATTCTATCCACCAGTAACAGCACAAATATATAGAAATAAGTTAGACACTAGTATGAGCTGTCTACACACAACATAATTACATGAATAACATTAGTGAACAAGGTGCAGCTATGCAAATAGACCATACAATACTATTATACTAAAAATAACTTGGTGCATACAAATGCTAGCATGCCATAGTAACATCCAATAATAAAGCATAAATCATATTAGATGTCTAACACAATTCAACATAAACATATACAGTTGTAAAATGTCTAATACAATTCAACATAAATAGGGATTTACAGTTGTAAAACACTTACTGGAGAGACACTGAGCCTTCATGGGGCCTGTAGCAGAGTGGATTGTAGTTTTAAAAATGGTGCCTGCCACAGCTAATATTTATTAACTTTGGGATTGTCTTAAGGTAATAAACAGGGAAGGGGGAGGGGAGAACAAGGGTGTGAGCAGTTAGTTCTTTGTACTGCTGCTAATGAGCCAAAGCAAAGACAAGTATGTGTTAAGAAACAATCACAACTGACCAAGGCTTATAGGGCTGAGTGCTGTCCAAAGTTACTTCTAAGGGCAATGACATCAGCAGGACTGCTAAGGTAGGGTACTGGGAAGTGTTGTGGGTGGGAGAGCCCTCAAAATAGTTCTGCTACAAACATACATACTTACATACACTTATACACACACACACACACACACACACACACACACACACACACACACACACACACACACACACACACACACACACACACACACGCACGCACACACACATGCACACATGCACACATGACCTGAGGATAGAACCCCTGCCTATCTAGTTATTTGTGCCATAGTGTTACTCAGTTATTGCATGCACTACAGAGTTACAGGGCTGACAAATGCCCAAAGGTGTTTCTAAGGTGAATGACATTACCAGGACTGCTAAAGTGGGGCACAGGGAAGTGTTGTAGGTGGGAAAGTCGTCAAAATACTTCAGCTTACAAACATACACACTTACAGACCCTTACACACACACACACACACACACACACACACACACACACACACACACACACACACACACACATGCACACACACACACACACACACACACACACACACACACACACACACACACACACACACACACACACACACACACACACACACACACACACACACACACACATTTGCCAGAACTGGGAATAGAACCCCTGCCTATCTACTTATTTGTAGTATACTGTTACATAGTTATTGCATGCGCCACAGAGCATATAGGGCTGAGGCTGTACAAAGGTACTTCGAAGGGGAATGACATCAGCAGAACTGCTAAATTAGGCCACTGGGAAGTCTTGTGGGTGGGAAAGTCCTCAAATTACTTTAGCCTACAAACATACACACTTATAAACACACACGCGCACACATGCGCGCGCGCACACACACACACACACACACACACACACACACACACACACACACACACACACACACACACACACTTGACAGAACTGGGAATAGAACCCCTACCTATCTACTTATTTGTACTATACAGTTACATAGTTATTGCACATGCCACAGAGCTTATAGTGCTGGAGCTGTGCAAATGTACTTCTAAGGGGAATGACATCAGCAGGCCTGTTATTTGTATTATAGTGTTACGCAGTTATCGCACATGCTGTAGAGCTTATAGGGCTGACAGGTGTACAATGGTACTTCTATGATGAATGACAGCAGCAGATCCTGTGCAGTAGGGGAATGGAAATTGCACTGAGTGGGAACAGCCTCCTAATGCTTAGACTTACACACACACATACACACACACACACACACACACACACACACACACACACACACACACACACACACACACACACACACACACACACGCACACACACACACACACACACACGCACACACACACAGACAGCTGATGTGATATTACAACCCCCACCTCAGTACTATTATACAATGGAGCTTGCCTTCATGCTGACACATGCGACTGGTTACAACCAGTATGCCTCTGTCCACAGCAGGACATCACTTTATGCCATTCAGGGTATCCGTGTGTGTGATTCACTCTGTGTGTGTGTCCCTGTGTCTCTCTCTCTCTCTATCACTGTCTGTCTCTCACTTCCCCACATCTATGTGTGTATATGCTTGACATACTGTTATCTGTTGCCCATATATATGTCTGTGTATCACACACAACAGATGCAGATATATCACATATGGGCCACCTACAGCTAGCTGAGGGTAATCCTGTCTGATGGGTGTGTAGGGACAGTTAAGGTGTACATAGCTGTCTCTATGCAAAGACATATATACACAATACAGTTATATAGTCCGATGTGGGTTCCAACATGGCCTGTGATTCTCTAAGTGTAGGAGAATGCCCAGTATGACCTTCTATAGTGAGAGTTGGACTCCATTCCAGAGATAGGTGTACTCCGGTCTGGGGTTTTGTGTGCTACAGCCATACCTCTCAAAAGTAAACAGGACTTTCCTAAGGTTACTGGGTTTGTTTTAGCAGACATTGTCAGATATATCTGAAGTCTGACACTGCAATGTATTGTGTCATTACCTATGACAGACATCCTCAGATCATCACAGTGCTCTACCAGAGGAATACAAGATGTATGATGCACAGACTAATATGAGCCTGACTATAGACACTCTTGCCCAAAAAGGCCAGTTGAGAGGTGTGGCTACATCCAGTTGACTGATGAAACTGTGTAAACAGTCCAGCAACTTGGTGATATACTGGCTGGGGTTCTCCTGGTTGTGTGGTATTCTTCTTACCTGAAAAGACGTATCCTGGTGTGGCCATACCTCTGAAATGTACATTTTGTGGCAGATTGTACAGGTGTTTGCCTAGAAGTTTGTCCAATCTACATAAACTTGTGTTTTTATGTCAAGTTAGTTGCATATACTTGAAGACTGATGTTGCAAACTAATGTCATACTTTAGTGTTTCAGACTTCATAACCTTCAGACACTTTCTGCTAATGCAAAATCCCTTATCCTACCAGCTTCCTCAGTATAAACAAATCAACTCCAGTGTAAGCAGTGAGTCCCAATAAAGTCAGTCTAAACCAACATCATGTAAGCCCAAAATAATATTCCAAAATTTTATTAAAAGAAAACAAACAGTGGATTGAGCACTTTTGTATCCCTAAAAACAGGAAACTTCATCAGAATCTGATTACATCATTTCCTCATAAGTTTAAATATTCAGTCCTACAAATATAGGGGCACAGGATGCTCCCATGGCTACCCCATCTTGTTGCTGATAATACTCTCCTTAGAAGTAAATGAAATTGATTTTTTAAGACTAATTCAATGCTTTCTAACACCAATCTAAAGTTGTTTGCCTTAAGATCACCAAATTCTATCAACATTACTTCTAGCCACCTCAGTACTAGCTTGTGGGGGATGACTGAAAATAAATTAGAGTTTAGAGAATTAGTATGGCAGTTGCGGTTAGATGCATGTACATACCCGGGTCTTAACGACCATATATCCCTGATCTCAGCACTAAAATTAAGAGCAAATATCTTGTGATGCATGTGTAAATATAGTCCAGATTTCATATGAATATCATGACAGTGCTACAAAAGATATTTATTATACAGAGTAGTAGCCTAATTATTTATGAATGTTACACAATTTTTTGTATAAAAATATATGTGGATAGAATGGTTGTATATATAGTTTTAATGGTTACAGTATGGTATTCACAAGCATTTTATATATGTTTTATTCATGAGGCATTTTATTTGATCCAATGTGTGTGTAGGAGCGAATATTAAAACTTATGAGGAAATTATGTAATCAGATTCTGATGAAGTTTCCTGTATTTAGGGATGCGAAAGCACTCAATCCACTGTTTGTTTGCTTTTAATAAATTTTTGGAATATTATTTTGGGCTCCCATGACTCATTGGTTTGATACTGCCTTTATTGGGACTCGCTGCTTACACTGGAATTAATTTGTTTATAGTGTTGTGGCTTAATCTCTAGTTGTTCCTGTTTTGTGGATTACAGCTTCCTCAGTATGTAAGGACAATATTTACAACATGTGCCTATCATTGCACCTTTGTCCCACTTTTATGTATGACCCTGTCCAGATGGCTTGCTGTTAGAGGTTGGAGGTATGGGTGTGGGTACAGATTGCATTCTAGTGTGCTGAAATGTCCATTAAATGTGTAGTATATTCGACATTGCACTGTGACTTCCAGGTATGTCAGTGGCAGAGCAGTACAGAGTAATGTGGTGAACCACTGACAGACAGCTGTGTATAGGTTGGTAGTTTGCTATGCTGTTAGTTGGGTATTGGCCCTGAAGTCCTTATAACCCATACAGATGAGAGTGTAGCCCATGTTAAAACATGTCAGCATGCAGAGCCTTTGTCCAGCAGGGACACAGGTGGGATCACAGGACTGTATTCTGTGTTTCCCGTGCAGTTATACAGGGAGCACATCACTAGGGGTATTGGGGCACTTGGCTTGCTGTTGACAGGGAATGTATTCCACAGATGGGGGAGTGTGTGGTACACATATCTGTCACACCAACAAGCCATACTGATATCACAGCCCAGGTTGATGCTGTGCCTACAGGTTGATGGAGTGGGCCTTGAGTTCCAGATGTGCAACAGTCCCATCAAGGCAGGGTCTGGATTTCTTTGTATGCCAGACAGGGGTCACCTCAGCAGAGTCTGTATGGAACAGGACAGAGGGACAGTGGTGTTAGTCTATCTGTGTAGGGTAGGTGTTTGGGGTTTGGGGTAAGGCCTTCGTGTTTGCAAGACCCTGGTGTGTGGAGTCTACATGGTCTGTGGTGTGTAGGTTTGTGGAGTTCTCATGTGATTTTTGTCTCTGAGGGGTCCATTGTTTGGGTTTTGTTTTGTTGTGGACCTCCACGTACATGAGTGTGTGTTGGGTATTTGCAGATGATGTATACTGACTCCTTACACTGCATGGCACCTATGCTACTGCACAATCTGTTCTGGTGTGCACATTTTCCATTTTTCTGGTCAGTGGTTCACCTTCCCCTTATATGTGTCTCTTTGTCCTTCTGTAGGCCAGTCACAGGCTTTGGCCAAGGTGATCATTTTGTTACAGGACCTAAACTGGGACACTTGAGGGCCACCCTGGGAAGCCAGGTCTGCAATCCCATTCTCCCAGCCACCATGGGAGTGGAGATAGGGCAGCCATGTCATCTCACACCAGGGCAGGCAGGTTGGCCTCCCGTCCTTCACCAGGCACTGTGGGATAACACTCTGTGAATAGCACCACCCAGGAGGCAAGAGGCCACATGCCAAGAGGCTTGAAGTGATGCACATTTGCCAGTGCCTGGCACCGTGGGAGTGAGAGACTGATGTTTGCTGCAAAAAGCACAGAAATGAGGGGACCCAGGGCCATCTCCCCTGTGAGTTTGAAAGCCCTAGGTGCAAGGCAAAGTGGAGAACTGATGTCACAGAAGTCTGGACGAGGGACTGTCTGAGGCTTCATGGCCCAGCAGAGTTCCTTGAGGCTGGGAAGATCCCCTGAAAGGCTCCAAGGGTATGCATGACACTGCATGATTTGGCAGCAGTTAGGAGATATGTAACACTGGAAAAGAGCGCTCTGTCCTGGGTAGAAATGGATCCCCAGAGGGTGGTCAGTCCTGATGGAAGTCTGAAAGGGAGAGACAGAGGTGGAAAGTGACTGGTACAGGACAGCTCTCACCTGGGTGAGGAGGTATGGACCATGCCCCCTCTGGAAGAGGGAGAGAGGCAGATAGTGGCAGGGACAGGCAAGCTCCTTTCTGGGTGAGGGGGGTCAGGCAAAGCTCCCCACAATGGAAGTCCTTAAGGGAGTGCTAGGATGGACACAAGTGGGGACTGCAGAGCTCCTGTCTGGGTGAGTGGGGTCACGCACAGCCCCCCATGATGGACATCCTTAAGGGAGCAATTGGCAGACAGTGGTGGGGCCTGGAGAGCTCCTGCCTGAGTGAGTGGGGTCAGGCAGAGCTCCCCATGATGGAAGTCCTTGAGGAACCATCAGGGAGGACAGCAGAGGGGCCTGGAGAGCTTCTGCTGGGGTGAAGGCATCCAACTTCACCCCATAACCGACAGCATCCTTGAAAAATCTCAAAGTCCCTAGAGCTGCTCTGGATGGGAAAGCAGGGAAATTCTGAAGCCTTCATGAGAGAGGATCTGCCCCTCAGAGGCTGGAAGGGAGTTCCAGAGGAGTGGACAGGATCAGAGTGAAGCTCCCTTGAGAGGGTTCGAGGGCATGAGTGATCTGCCACGATTTGGCAGCCTGCAGGAGACCTCCCTGACATGGGGGGCTGTGGCTGGGGAAGGTCTCTTAGCCAGGTCAAAGGGGAGGACTGTAGGGTTTGGCCCTAACAGACGTCAGCATGGGAGCACCAAGCAGATAAGTGTAGGGCCTAGAGAGCTCCTGCCTGGGTGGGTGGGGTCAAGCAGAACCCCCCACGATGGAAGTCCTTGAGGGAGTGACTGACTGATGGTGGCAGGGCCTGGAAGGCTCCTGCTAGGGTGAAGGGATCCGACATTACCCCATACCCAGTGGCACCCCTGAAAAATCACAAAGTCCCCAGAGTTGCTTAGGATGGGAAAGCAGGGGGACTGGCCACCTTGGGAAGCCAAGTCACCGTTCAAACTGAGCAGTCTAAACTGGGACATTTCTGTGTCCCAAAGACAATGTTTGGGATTCTGGGACAGAGACTTCCAAACTGGGACTGTCCTGGAAAAACTGGGTCCGTTGGTCACCTTGGCTTTGGCCACAGTGGCTGCTATTTATTTGTAATTTTGATATGGGCGGGTTACATGCTTTTACATAACACACAAGGTTGTGGACTTCACACCTCTGAGTGTACCTATTTAGCAGGTTATCCATCATTGCACCACTCCATTTGCTGTGGTCCTTAGACAGTTTGTGTTGCAATATGTTATTATGAGACTACATGTGGACCTAGCTGTCATAGGCCGAAATATGAGTCAGACAAAGGCCTACACATGGGGACAGGTTCCGCCAAACATGGACAGTTGGGAGACTGGTTTGGTAATTGCTTGTTTGCTGTTATAGGTATGATGTCTGCTTCCCCACTGTCTGCCATTATTGTTTTGATATGACCCTTTCTTGTTTTGCGAATAGTTGTCAGGCAAATGCAATGTTAGGACAAGCAGAACAGATATACAAGGCATACTTGTGCTCTTTCTGTGACAGCCTTTTTCATTCCAGGGGTATGGCTGTTGGCTAGTGACATTTTGTCAGCACTGACACAGAAAGGTGGCAGTCTTTAAACAGTGGCAGTACACTGTCCTTCAGGAACCTGCTGTCCTACTAGGCACCATACCTCTCAACTTTTGTGAGCCAGATATTTGGACAAAGCCATAAGTAATTGGGGGACAGAGGCTTAAATATAGGGACAGTTTTTAAGTATTGGCCTTATAAACCTAGAACGTTAATTCAATAACAGGTTTTGCATTAGCATGCGTTTTTCAATAGGGTATGACGTCTGACACTACAATCTGTCATTATTTTCTGACCTTAGTCTTACGTAATTTGCCAGTGAATTGCCAGACAACCACTATTTCATGATATACAGACCACAACTGTGATGCTAACCTCTGGACATTCTATAATAGGTCTGTACAGTTGAGAGGTATGGCAGGCACTGTGTAAGTTACTCCAAGCTGTGTACTGTCCATATGTGTGGCCCCCTGTCAATGACCTGTCCAGCTTTCCAGCAATAACAGATATTGACATTTGGATAGTGTGTACAACTCCTACCAGAGGTGTAGCTGACATGCAGATTAGTTGGCACTGAAGTTCTTGGAGCATGGCCCTGTCAACCGTATGGTACCTAGGTTACTACTACATAACAGCCGGGAGTAAGTAGTGGACACATCCTGACAGTATTAACCAGACATATACATTGCTCATTGACCCCTGCATATTGTGGACATGCAGCAAGTTAACATGTAGATTGGGCCAGGCCTGGCAATCTGCGCTCTGCTGCTATTTCCCTACAAACATACATGTTACTGCAGTTCTATGGGACTGCAGTAACATGTATGTTACTGCAGTCCCATAGAACTGCAGTAACATGTATGTTACTGCAGTTCTATGGGACTATGTGTGTGTGTGTGTGTGTGGGGGGGGGGGGGGGCACACCTGCCAACTGTACACATTTGCACAGACTGTGCTGATATTTGGTTTACATCTTGGTTCCATTTAGCATAGTATTGTGCCCTGTCATAGAGACTAGTGGGATATCACTAAGGACCACAGGTCAGATTGTAATAGCATATTTTGAGTTTCAGACTTCTTACCCTTCAGAGCCTTACTGCAACAGCTGCTGTACTATCACTGTGTAAAGTCTGTAGGGGAGTATTTCATCATTGTCGCCATTTGTGGGCCTTTGCCAGACATTTCTTAATGGTTTTCTACAGCTGGCTTGCTGTGTGAGGCTGAGGGGTGAGTATGGCATTCCCACACTGACATCCATGCCTGTGGCCTATGGACCCCCCCCCCAGTTAGTTAGCCCCCTACAAATACTACAGTGGGATTTGTCACCTTGGGTACTACTGCATAGTGTGGGGAGGCCAATATTGGGCAAACATTGCCTGGTGTCCCACACAGCTGTCAGTTGTCTGCTGCTTTCCCAGTAGGCCACACCATTCCCTTGCATGCATGCAGTGATACCATAGCTATTCTACTAAAACATACTAATCCATTCATTTATTGTTAAGAAGACTGACTTACCTTGTGCCTGCAGCAGTTGTGAGGACTATGCTTGAGAACTGCCTATGTCGGATGCACACAGTACACTGCCTATACATGGTAAGTTACAGGTAGTGTGATGTGTATGTCATCCATTTTACTGTGTGTGCGAGTTGGAGAGAGGTGTCAGTCCCTGGGTCCTTACAGTGTCATTGTGTGTTCTATGCATTGCCTCTTTGCCAAGGCCAGGGCATAATGGGCATGCCTCAGTCTGCCTACAGGGGCTGGCTCAGGGGGTTCCTCCTCTGAGTCCCTCTGTGCCTGTGGGGACCTTGGCAATAGGGGGGGTTGTGTGGCCCTTCCCTGTGCTGTTCCTACTGCAGCTGTTTCTGCAGGATCATATTGTGTAGCATGGCACATACTATGAACATGTGGGCACATTTGACTGGAGAATACTGCAAAGCTCCACCAGATATGTCAAGGCAGCGGAACCGTGACTTGAGCATCCCAAACACATGCTCTATAATGATCCTGGTTTGTGCGTGTGCCTCATTATGGCATTCTTGATTGGGTGTGTGTGCATTTCTGATGGGTGTCATCATCCACGGCTCCAGTGCATAGCCAGCATCCCCCACCAGATGGCCATATGGGATGTCCCCACTGGCAAATGCCTGGTACATCTGTGAAGAATACCAGCTGTGGGAGTAATAATAGCTTCCAGGGCTGCCAGCACGCACATTCATGATAATGCCCTGGGCATTGCACACGACCTGGCAGTTGAAGGAGGGGAGTTTATGTAGACCCTACCCTGTTCACTGGATGGTGCTTTGATGTGAATGTGCATCCAATCTATTGCACCCAGTACCTCTGGATAGTCTGTTACATGGTGGAAGGTATGCATATTGCTGGTCGTCTCCTTATGGGTGTTGGGTACGTACATGTGCTCAATGGCATGTAGTAGCATGGCATCCAGGAACTGGTGGAGTACCCTGGATGCAGATAGCTGTGAGACCCCCATCATGTCCTCAGTAGGTCTATGGAAAGTACCTGTAGCTAATATTCTTAAGGCTACACATACCTTGGTATCCACTGGGATGGGTTTCCCTCTGTTGGCTCTGGCTCTGACTTGAGGCTGGCACAGCTCGATAATTTGCTGAAGTATGTCTCTGTCCACCCTGTAGTGCTCTACTATCTCCAGATCATGTAGCCCTTGGTAGGTTACTCTGGCTCTGAACACTCTTCTTCTCCTCCACATTCTGGGGTGGTTGTCAGCATTATCCTCCTCACCGCACTCAGCCTCTAGCACACAGTGCTAGATCAAAGCAGCAGCAGCCCCTAACATTTTTTCGGTTAAAATTCCCCTGCATGTGTACACCAATGGTGCAGTGTTTGTGGGAAAAAAAACAGACTGAAAGGTGTTTGCACACTTTATACTGTTGTGCTGCAGATGCTGCCTGTATGATTGGCTGGCTATAATGCATTCCACCTGCTTGCAATTTTATTTGTACTCAATTGCTTTTATTCTGCTATTTCCCTTTTTTCCCCTTCTCATTTCTGCCCCTTTTAAGCCCCAAGGTGTGCCGTGCAAACTCTGTGCCCAAATGTAAACAGTCCTGCTATTTCCATTTTTATTTTGTTTGTTTTAGACCTGGTGTGCACTGCGCAAACCCATTTAGCTAAAGTAAACACTTTGTAGTGAAAATGGCCCTCCCCTGAACATGAACACACTCTTCATTTCATGGAATAAGTCAATACAGCCCCAGACACATCCCCTTGCTTAGTTGTGCTTAGCTAAGCTCAAATGGGAGCCGTGGAGCTCCAATGTACTTACACCAAGCATGACACCCCCCTTTTCATGTCAGCTGCAACTCCTGCCTACACTACAGAATTATAGCTCCTACATGGTTAGGTGCAGCCAAAGAATGGTCTCCCATTTAGTGATTCAGTAAAATTTGCCCATTTGCATACCCTACTGCATTAGTTCCTGGTTACACCTCTACACCACAGCCTTCCTCCTTAGCAGCCTGTGTTACCTGTTATTGTTTTGATCCTGCATGCCATAGACTATAATGGCAAAATGCAGATTTCAATTAAAATTGTCTTTTCACATTTTTTTTTTCATTTTCGGCACAATCTGTTTGCATGCTGCTGCCCTATGCTTAAATAGCCGAAATCAGCCAAAAAAAAAAAACTTTTAGTTTTATAATTTTGCAACAGTTTCCCATGCCAATGGCCATATTTTTGGTCATTGGCATGCCTAAGGATTATAATACATGCTTTACTTTGAACTGTCATCCCTCCATTTTGATTTTTGCAGAAATGTATTCGGCTAGTAGCCCAATACATTTCTGCAGCAGACACTATTCCTGCACGGATACCTTCCTGCTTACTGAATTGCTAATTTACCTCATTTTCATGGTTTTCACCAGCAAATGAGGTAATTAGCATTATTCAGTGGCCCCCCCCTAGCCTTGTTTATTGGATCGCTGGGCAGTCATATTACGTGCAGCAGCTGCTGCCCTATTTGGACATGGCATTTCACCATTATTCAATCCCAGGGTTTATCTTCCCTTCCATTCACCTCTAGCTTTATTATCCTGGCTATCAGTCTCCACAATACCACAGTCTGCCCTCTACTTTATCCACAGACGACTTGCCAGCATTAGGAGCACTAAGGCAATGTAGATAGCAGAGGTGTAGCTAGTACTCTGGCACCGGGGCCATCCCCGATCTGCAGCTCCCTTCAACTTTAGGTTGAGTAGCACAAGAAATGTACTAGTGGGCTTCATTTCTTTCTGCAAATACCAGAATTCGAATGGCAGTAATACATTGAAGAAAAGACTGGCATTTCACAATCATGCCCCCTAACACTTGTCACTTTGGTGGCCGACACCTTTGACCCACGCTACATACTTCACTGGTAGCTAGTGCAGTACCTATAGGAGGGCAAAGATGGCAGATGCCCTGTTGCAAGCTATTAAGGGGAGCAGTCTGCAGTTGTTGACAGCGTGTGAGTACAGTAACGTCATATGAAGCTGCAAAGTGAAGATATCATGGCTTCATAAGTTTTATTTGCAGTCACAGCTGAAGCACTCAGTGCATGAGTGTGTGATGGTACCTGTTGTAAGCTACAAGCAGCTTGTTAGAATTGTAGCAAGAAGATTGCTACAGTTAACTTTAACTTGATGGGGTGGTGACTGCCAATTTGGGGAAGCTGCACTGAGCACCAGATCACCTAGCCGTGGTCTGAACATAGCAAATGCCTCTTGTTCACTGACAACCCCTTACTGCTATCTAATACTGAAGTCACTTGTGAGAGGTGTAAATCCTTATACAAATAACAAACAACACACTCCCACCCCACTGCAATTCTGTATCAATACTAAGCCCATGTATTAACTAAAACACAAAGCATGGTGCAATGGGTATAAAGTGTGTAAAAAAATGAAACAAACACCAAAAAATACACCAAATGGCAGAAATAAAGGCAAAACAAAATCAAATAAAATAATTAAATACTGTTCAATTGTATTACATTAGTTTGTTTTGCCTTTAATTGTGCATCTTGATTTTTTTGTCTTTGTTTCATTCGTTAAGCCCACAGATGCTGATGTACTGATAAAAATCCTGCCTAAGACTTCCAGACAGTGAACTAATAGACTCAGACCTCAGCAACATACTCACAACGTGTCCGCTATAAATAGACCTTCATCTCCACTATTTTCTCTCCAAACATGCTATCCAGGCTATAAGAGTATGTTGGCTACTACTACAGTGTCGTAACTTTCAATGACTCCATTGTCAAACATACTGACATTTGTCTCAACAAACTGCACAAGGATGGAGAGACAGCTGCTGTTTCTTATGTTCTAAGGTATATGATGTTGCTAGACTCCCTCGATTCAACCATATAATCTAATCATTGCCCAGGTGAGATTGAATGACCTTAGATATTCCACTGTAGGTGAGATGAAGAGAGACATTATTTAACTCTGAATGTATATAACCAAGGCTGGGAAGATGCTAACTTTGAGCATTGCCTTCCTTTTGTCTAGAGCAATGCCCCAATTTAAAAAAAAAATAATAAACAAACTTTTAACAACTGGTCGAGTAATTGGTGACATTCTGGGAAGAGCCAATGAATATCAGCATGAAGGTGATTGTCAGCAGGCCTTCACCTCTCCCTTCAGAGCTTATACATATTGGCAAGTACATTTTTTACCTTCATTGTGCCTCTTTTAAGCAGTCTTCTAGACCTTGCAACTTAAATTCTAATTTAGTGTGTATCAACCTGGCACTGCTCAGAGCTAGGAGTCTCAGTAAGAAAATACAAGATCTTGAGGTCTTTCTGCTCAATGAACATTTGCATAATTACCAATAACACAGTTTAACTGTAAAGACAACACTTCCTCTTTATCTGGGTTTAACCCATGTCATTGATTAAGCCCCTCTAGGAAAGGCAGGGGAATACCAATTTTCATCTACAATCCTATTAACTCATGCCAAATTATGCATGATAGGAACATTAAACTTGTAGAATCTTATTAATAAACAACACAAGTATCACATCCTTGCCAAAAAAACACAGAACTCCTTCTGTGTATAATGCTGACCACAACATGTATCTCAGAACAATCATATTTGGTGACATTAACTACTCTCCCATTAACTAACAGCTCTATGTAACCAACAAAAATATGCTGAGTAGTTCTTTAACTTTTTTTAATGTCAACTGTTTTGACCAAACTGTGCCTTCTCCAGCTAAAAGCTCTAATCTAACTTTGTTCATACAAATATAGGACATTCCTGCTCTGCACCCAAAGCCTCCCCTTCATAATTAAATCAGACTATCAGGCTGTCACGTTCTTTTTAAGAACCCCTCCCATGACTCCAGCTAACTCTACTGTATTCAGGGATTTCTCTAAGGGCAGCATCCTGCATTGAATTATCTATTCCTGTCTAACTATGATAGAAAATGTAAGAATAAAACCATATTGTGGAAACGTGGCATCAACAAACTGTACAATAAAAGAAAAGAAGTATTGCACTAAGGAATAAGTCCAAATCCTGCTATTACAAAAGTGATCTTAAACTGTTGTGCAAAAATCTAAAGCACAAGATCAGAAGTTGAAAAGGCAAGTATGAGAAGAATATTTACAACCTCTTCCAGAAATATGCACAATGTTTTATTTAAGTATGTCAGAAATCTCAGAAATAATACCCAATATTGTACAGAACTCATCTTAAATGTCATAACCTACCCCAGCCTCAAGGATGGCACTAACACACATGCAGACAAATTATTACCAATTTCTCCCTGATCTCCCCCTCTGTATTTCCCCCCTACTCTGCAGTCCTCACCTACACCCATAATCACTCCTGGACAGGTCCTAGATTCTCTTAGCAAAAGTAGTTGCACAAACACTGTGGATCCTGACATCATATCAGGTTGCTCCCCAGCACTAAACATAGCTTCACCAATTCCAATCTAAACCTAGCCAGTGTTAGCCTCTCCATTTTGGTACATACAATAAGGGCTGTCATTGCTGTGCCTCTCCGCATGAGGAGAGCTTCCATAGACCCTGGAAACTAAAGAACAATTAGTCTTACTAGTATTATTTGTAAAGTTATGGAGTGTATTACAATGTAATTCATAAATAATGTGGTTAGAAGTCTGTAGGCCCTTGACACAGATACATTTGGCCTTATAAAGGATAGGTTCTGCCTAGTGAATCTGGTGAACATCTTTAAGGGGGGTAACTGAAACACTGTATAATGGCCAACCAGTTCACAGCACCTACTTGGCCAACTGGATTTAGGCAAAGCATTTGCACTATCCCATGCTCTGCTATTTTTGAAAAAACCCAGCCTCTTGACAATTAACCAATATTTAACTTATTGTCTAGCAAGATGAATTGCTGAAAGAACACATACATTGATAGTCAATGGCACACTTTCCTCTAAAGTACTTGTCGATAATGACATCTCACAATGCACCATATTGTATCCTCTCCTTGTTGGTATATTATTTTCTGATCTCCAAGATGATGTCAAGGGTCAGTGGCTGGTAAAGGTTGCTGATGGTTGTAAGCCATTTGCTGCTTTGCCAAGACACGTAGTCACACACCATATATATATTACAATGCATGCACAACACTATAAATATCCTTTTTTAATCCCTTCCTGCAACCCTAACCTGAAAACACATACACACACTCATCAGACATGCACTATACTAAACCTATATCCATCCCTTCCTGTAATCCTAACCTGCAAACATTCACATAACAATATTTATATTTATATCCAGATATAGATATAGTGTAGATATTAATAGTGTGAGATATATATATATATATATATATATATATATATATGTGTGTGTGTGTCTACTTTAGTATATCGAAATGCCACATCATTGAATTTTAATTCATTGAGACCAGTTCATCGAAACCTCACTATATCGACAACTCAAATCGAGTCTCATTTCTTTGAACCTACTCTTGCAGATGTTCCCAGAAAGGATTGTGAAAATAAATAGATGCTACTCAAAAGGATGTAACTTTAACTACAGGTTTTAGTACCATTGCTATAGCAGTCAGTGATGGATGATCACGCTGCAGTTATAAGAGAAGTTCCTGCACTGCAAAACAGTATGAAAGAAAAACATTATTGCTGTTTAACATTTTGAATGAAAATCATGGTACAGTGGGGTATCAGGAAGTTTACCCTTACCCTACTGTAGTGCGATCATGGAGTTGGTATATAAAATATACAGGGGGCCCCCACATAGGGGCGTGCATAACTGTTGATATAGCTATAGTTTTTTGTTAAATTATGTTCAGACACACACACACACACACACACACACACACACACACACACACACACACACACACACACGCAAACACACACACACACATACACACACACACAAAAAAAACAACACCATACACAGATGTATAAATTTACATATAAAAAAGTGTTATATAATGGTAGTGGCTTCCTGGTCCCTGGACACTAGAGACAAGCAATACATATCATTGTGCAGTATAATTTTAAATAAACAGCAGTTAAAGGGATTAAAGAAGAATTTGCAGCTCCTTTTTTCCCTGCATTCTGGAAAAGTGCCAGATTAGTCAACTAAGAAGCATTTACAGTAAAGAAACAAAGAGTGATTATACAGAAAAATAAGCATTAATCAAGTCCTGCAAACACCCACAATCGTGTGCTTGATAGCTAGTGATTACTTCCAAGGTGAGAGTTAAATCATTTACAAGGCCTACATCTGGGGGTGGAGCACACATTGTATCTGTTTTGTGATTGCATTAGTGTTACTTTTCCAACTCTGGAGAAAAAATAAGCAGCCCATTGTTGTTGCAGTTATAGTATGACAGAGAACAGATCAACCAAAGAAAGAACGCTGAAGCCTCTAGCAATGGTTTCTTTTCACCTGGCATTGCTTTGTGTTTTATTTAATCTGGATTCAGCTGAAGCCCAGAATGGTAAGTAAAAATACACATCACTTGCTTTACTAAACACTGTGTGAAACTCTGTCTGTATATATAATATATATATGTGTGTGTGTGTGTGTGTGTGTGTGTGTGTGTGTTTGTGTGTGTGTGTGTGTGTGTGTGTGTGTGTTTAAATATATATGTATAACACTTTTTATGTATTTAAAGCTGTTAGGGCACTGGATGACAAAGGGCCCTTGGTCAGTTATAACCTACAAACATCAGTTCACCAAAAAATGTTTTGTGGAGAAGAAGTTCAGTAAATTTCAGACAGAGCCTGCAGAGGTTGTGCCTGTGCTGCACAGAGGAGGAGTGTATTTAACACTGTCCAAGTCCTAGTCTTACTTTAGATTTACTGTTACATATTTTAGTGGAAACTGTGTCCAGTATTTTGTGAAAGGAAACAAAAACAGAAATTGAAACATTTACAGATAGTTTGAATAATGGCAAAAACGTAGCAGCAAAATGAAGCCCGCATTTGTTCAGTTACATTTAAGTAGTTAAAGGCATGCATTGCACAGTTCTTTGGAGGTGCACAAAAAAGCTATGCTTACTGAGACCTTTTCTAGCTTACAGTCCATTTGAGATGTACATTACAGACAAAAGACGTATAAGGATATTTTGCATTTAATTTTCGACCAGTTACTTTTAACTTCTGGGAAAGGGAATGTGATGGAGCCATGTAGCTGTTATGTACAGCTGTGCATATTAAAACTTTTAAATAAATTCTCACTTAATTATAGATGTTCTTTTATAATGATGTTGGGCTATTTCCTTAGATTTCCTCTGCTTATGCATTCACAAACATCCATTCCCTTTCTCCCTCCTGCTCCTTTCTCTTCTACTGAGAAACTGCATTCAGACTCTCATATGGTGTGGGTGTTTGTCTTCTCCATTTCATTTCTGCCTTACTTTCCATCATGGCATCAGCCTTCTCTTATCATCCCCGCTGTCTTCTGTCTTACCAAAGATTTGATGCATGCAGAGCAGTTTCTTGCAGTCATTTAACTCTGAACATATGTATTGTATTTGGAGGTACACTTCCAACCTGATATAATTGTCCTGGGTATGTTCCCCCATGGCGATGTTACCAGCTGATACTAAATACTAATGTTCCAGTACTGATAATATGAGGACTTAGAACTTTCCTGTTTTCAAAATTAATATACTGAATATAATGCCCAAATAATCTTTGTTAATGTACCTGAGCACACATACTATGAACAGGAAATAACATTAAAAACAAAGAAACAAATTCAGTTTTTGAAACCACAAATATGGCAGTTTACTTAATGGGACATGTTTTCTATGGTGTTGCTCAGACAACAGTTAACAATTAAATTAATGAATCATTGTCACTAAAGAACAAAGGTCTTCCAATACAAACCAACTAGATTCTGCTGAAGCAATGGCTCAGTTAGTAATATTTAACCTTTGTCATTCCAGAGTTGCCATGAATAGAAAGTAAAGATTTTTCTAGTGGAAGATATTGAAGATGATGGCACAGGCATATTTTTCCATCCAAATATATGGTTCAGATTTTGAATGGCTACTATATAAGTAGATATACACATAGGTGGTAAAGACTAGTAGTTTTAGGTTCTAAAAAAGTAAGATAACTGTAATGGAGGCAGCCAACTGTTTTAAAGTAGCAAATACAGATGGAAATCTAATAGAACCTTTTGTGATATAATCATGAAAACCAAGTAATTCGGGGCATTAAGTGATATGTTTATTATGCGTTATTCTTGTTTTTAATTTAAATGGGATATATAAGTTCATTAAATGTAATAAAATACTTCTCCTTACTTTTACCAGTATTGAAAGCATCACAGAAACTGCAGGTCGCACAGCATAGCACAAGTTCGGTATTCATTTTGTATCTACTGTGTACATATATGTTATTACTAAAGTGATTGTCTTTGCCTTCAACTCCTTTTTTCCATTTTTAAGTGGGGTTGGGATGTCACATCAACAGTAGACAATTTGACCAAATTACCTAGAGCCAAAGATTACACTGCCGAGTGATGTGTCATTTAACCGTTATTAATATATCAGCACACATAAGTGGCCACTTCTCATCCACTAGTAACATTATTATATGACTTAAAGATGTGAGTGGTTCTATTTTTTTGGTTACAGCTGATATTACATCTTTGTATACTGTTATTCCACAGGACATTGGACTTAAAAGAAGGTGTCTTAGGAAATGATTTAGACATACAGGAGGTTCTTTTCAGGCATGATCTGAGCTGTTTTCAGAGTGGCTAAACTTATTAATTAAAATGAGTACATTATCATCATCGGTGTTCTTCATATTCATCACTGCTGCAGTAGTTATATGGACTATATCCTGCCAAAGGTATAACAGCCAGCTAGCTTCCAAAGCTTCACGGCACCTTTCATGCACTGAAACGGAGCTCAAGGAGCTCAAGCTGGGCTGAGTAAAAGACAAGTTTGGGTGCAAAGCCCGACAGAGCTTTACTGTCGCTGAAGAATACGCTCCTCTGAGGCTTTTGAGGTTTGAAGGTCGTATTGTGCTTTCCTTAGCATTTTCTTATTTTCTTTTTTTTTCTTATTTTACCTGATGTTTTATTACTTTCCTCTTCAGGAAGGATATGTTAAAGCTAGGAGTGTCATGTTTTAATGGATTGTCTCGAGACTGTAATCTACTTTTAAACCGAGCACTCATTGTTTCTGTCACTTTAAAAGTAGTGTTATCTAACAGATAAACTATTTTATGTGGAGAAATTGTGTTTATTTTAAAGTTGTGAGGATGCCATAGTGTTTGAAAATGCTTTTTACTATGTTTTTTTTTTATTATCAAAAACAATACCTTTTTTGGACTGGTAGTTTTACTGGCATTGTTGCTTGTTTTCCACAAGATAGAGACACTATTTTTGGCTTGACCATGGAACAGATTGTCACCCCCATGGTCAGTACTTCTTTCAGCCACAAAAAGAAAAAAAGTTAAGCAAACAAAACCTTGTCACCACAACAGGGTAACAATTTCCCTCAGCTCCAGGTGAATGGCTCAGCTCTGGCCATTTGTTGTACCTCAGACCACTCATCTTTTACCAAGATCCCTCTGGTATATGACCTACAGCCACAATGGACTGGGGGTTAGCCACGTTCTCTGTTGGGGTCCCCTCAGTGGGTTATGGAGAACCACTCTTGTTGGTCATGGGAGAAGGAACAGGGAACATTTCCCTGCTGTGTCCTGTGGCCATATTTGTGGAAGTAGTGGCTGCCATTAGTAACACGGTTGGCCCCATTTTTCCTGTCGAAAAGAAACAGAAAACCAAGCATGTATCTACTCCTATTCAAATTTCTTTGGATACGAGTAGTTTACTGGGACTGGCTCAGGGTATGATTTTGACTATTAATCCTTTTTGTAGAGTAGTTTCCTGTAAAAGAAAGAGAGATGCCTCCTTTCCTGAAGAGGTTCAAGATTCTGTATCTGAGCAGGAAGAGATAGGGATGGATTCAAGTTTTGTCCTCACATTTCTGATTCAAACTCAGAGGAGAGCTTTTTACTGATTCTTCCTGTGGGAGTTTCTCTCTTTCTGAGACTATTGCTAGAATGTGCCAGTATTTTCAATGGGAGAGCACTGAGGTTTCTCAGTCTCTCAAAAAACACTATGAGTTGTTACAGAAGGATTTTTGAGAACCTACACCCATTCCTCCTGTTCTGTCTGCTTTAGAGGACACGTGCCTTACTACCTGCAATTTTCCTGATAGTCAGACAGCTGTCCATAAAAATGCAGCTAGTATGCATAAAGTTCTTCAGTCTTGTAAATTTGTATACACTATTCCCAAACAAGACCCATCAGCTATAACCTTAGCTAACTCTTCTGCTGTTAACCACATAGTTAATCCCAATCCTACTCTTTCTAATAAGGATGGTAAAATTATTGATAAGTATGGGGAAAAAGTACATACTTATGCAACTTTGAATTTCAAATTTTTAAATCATCAGTTAAAGTTTATTCTGACATATTGTGAAGTGTTTTTATCTACAGTTTCTTCTTGTGAAGAAAAATCTGCTTTAAATAACTTAGTATGTGTATGACTCAATACTTCTTGCAGGGTTGTGGGCCACTGTTACAGTTGGAAGGAGGTTTGCTTGGCTTCTTTATCAGTACTTTCCCGATGATGTTAAAAATGTGATTTTAAATTCCCCTTTGGATAGAGATTTAGTGTTTGGCCCATCTGCTGCAGAGATGATCAAAATATTTGATGAAAGCGGCAAGCTGACCCAAAAAATCTCTTAAGTTTTTCAGCTCTCTTTTTTCAAATTTTCCAAGGGATGTTTTTTTTTTCTCCTTCAACAATTTCATGAAAAAATGGAATTATCAATTTCAACATAATTCAGGTAAACAGATTTTGAAGAATAAGTGGCAAGGAGGTTCCAAAACGAAATCTCAAACCTCCCCAAACCAAAGACATTCCAGTAAGTCTGAATGACTATTCAAGAGCAGGGACGTCGGGAGGCATATGCACTGTACCGATTTCAGTACAACTTCTTTAGAAGAGGGGGTAGCTTTTTTAATAAAAAAAAAAATTACATATTTTTCAAAACAGCATTGGCTCCTTTAAGTTACATTTCATGGCTACATACTAGCCAGTCGGAATTGAGCTTCACGTCATGTCCGGCTGGCTGGCATCAAGCGGGAAATGTGCATAGCTTAAACCAGCTGTCTGTGAGCAGGAAATGTTAGTTTGAATGTTTTGGATTATGTGAAAGGCAATCACATGATGAACGGAATGGATTATCGTTGTGGGAAATGTGCATAACTTGAACCAGCTGGCTGTGAGCGAGATATATTAGCTGGATGTATTATGTGAAGGACAAGGCAATCGGAATGGATTAGCATTGGGGGTGTGTGTGTGTGTGTGTGAGAAAATGCCCCCCCCCACATAATACACCTGCTGGCTATAGGTGTTCAGACTCAAACCCTGTACCTTTGCTTCAGGGTAAGAAGAGCCTAAAGTCCCTAACCACCACCATTTCTGAACTTTGTTCAGATTTGTTTTTCTAAGAGTTGTGAACTGTGGTGATTTCTGAACTTTGTTCAGATTTGTTTTTCTAAGAGTTGTGAACTATGGTGAGAAGTGAGAACTGACGTTGTATTTCCCCATTATTGTTTTTGTTGTTTGTCCAGGTTTGTTGCGCTAAGGTGTGAAGTGAGAACTGAATTTGCATACCCTCATTATTGGCTTTGTTTGCCCAGGTTTTTTTGTGCTAAGAGGTTGAGAGCTATCTAAATGATAATCATTAAGTTTCAGTCTTCCTGTTTTTCAAACTGCTGATTTAGCATAGTGGTATGTTGCATTGACTGCAGTGTATATGGTTCTGGGTTCAAGACATGCATGGTGATAACACAGCATTTTATTCTAGCAACTTTCCAAAATTATACAAGCAATGTTTAAAATGTGTCTCTGGTTTTTGGGCTTTTGCCCCCCTCCCCCCTGATAAATGTTGGCTTTTTCCAGATTTCTGGTGCTGCAAAGTTTAGAGACACAGCTGAGTGTCGAGTACATTTTACAAGGAGCTGAGAGCTGCAGGGGAACTAAAGTTTAGTGCTGCTTATGCTGAGTCTGCTTGTGCTGTTAATAGCACAACAGGTAGTGTACTTGCTTTCAATGAAGAAGGCTGTGGTTTCTTCTCCCACAGTAGGTAGATACATTGCTGATACTGTACTGTGTTGTAAAGGGGGGTGGATGCTGTAGTCCTTTTTGGCGAAGATATCTAGTAGTAACTATGAACCTGTTATCAGTTTGCCATCCATTCCCTATTGCAATATTACTAGCGTATCATTTTTTTTTTTTAATGCAACATAGGCAATTTATTCCTCAAGGGCAACAGGCACTTTATTTGTAGATGAAACCATGAAATATAAAGTTGTTTGCTACCAGCAGCCTCTTCATTAGTTACAGATTTCTTTAATGTGGAATTATGCAGATGGCTTTTACTAGTTCAGAGATTGTGCATATTTACTGATACTGGTGGACTGTAGAAGTTTGAGTAGACTTTTATGATGGAAATGTTCTGAACTGGGCTGTTTTGTCATTATTGGTGCATGCATTTTGTTTCATTGTTTACTGGAAAAATGTTCAAAACAATAAATTTAAAATGCTGTCTAACAGCTATACTGTATTGTACAAGGAATATAATTTAATACAGTCAGGAAGGTGTATCTCCCCCTAATAATCCCTCCGCAAAATAGCAATTTTGGAAGAAAACGTGGAGGGTTTACAATTACAAATAACTGTAACGATTGGAGTTATACATTACTTTTATTTCAGAAATGCATGTAGATTCTCTAATTTTGTCAGCTGCTCAAGTTAACAGTGCTCATATTAAAATGGTGTCCCTTCTTTGACAGGTTCCCAGCTGTATTGTCTGACTATTTTATATTTTTACATCACATTTTTGGTCCGTTTTTCATAAAATTGCGGTTTTCTGGCAAATTAGTGGCAAATCATTAAAGACTGAAGTTAGAAAATAATGGCAGACATTTGAGTTTCAGATTTCATACCTTTCAGAAAATTCGTACTAATGCAAGACCAACTACTATTCTATTATCTTTCTAAATTTATAAGAGCAATATTTAAAAAAATGTCCTTATTTTTGGGCCTTTGCCTCAGTTTTATTTATGGGTTTGTTGCTCTAAGAGGTTGAGAGGTCTTTATGTGTGTGTGTGTGTGTGTGTGTGTGTGTGTGTGTGTGTGTGTGTGTGTGTGTGTGTGTGTGTGTGTGTGTGTGTGTGTGAGGTAGGTAGGTAGCATACCTCTCAACTATCCAAATTTTGCAGAATGTCCAGATTTTTGCCCCAGATTTTTTGTCTGTTCCTCATAAATTTTGTGATTTTCTAGAAAATCATTGAAGGCTGAAGTTGCTAAATAATTACAGACATTTGAGTTTCAGACCATGTCCTTTAGGAAAATTCATACTAGCACAAATCCTGTTATTCTAGAAACTTTCTCATACTAGGACAAATCCTGTTATTCTAGCAACTTTCTAAGTTCACAAGAGCATTATTTAATGTCTGTCCCTGTTTATTTTAGGCTCTGTCCATATTTCTTGCACTAAGAGGTAGGTAGGGGTGTGTGTGTGAATGAAACACCCTAGTTAGGGGTAGCAGGTGGTTAGTAATTTACTCAAGCTCAAAAGCTGTACCTTGGTTACAGAAAACCAAAGCATGAATCCCCTACCCAAACTACCATGCTGCATTTTTCAAAGAACTGACTTTCAGGTTCATTTTCAATTCAAGGAACAGAGTTTGAGTGAATCTATATTATATTACTGAAGAGGCATTACAGCGAATGCCTCTTCATCGACACTAAAAGAGCGAACTGCGAATTACGAGAATGGCCGTAGCTTGGCTGGGAAGGGGGGTAGCAGTTTGAGAGCTGTGAGTACAAATTTGAAAATCCTAGCTACACCCCTGTTCAAGAGAACTTGTAACCCCTCCCACTTGGCCCTCTCTCTCCCAAAAAGTCTGAATCTCTATTATTTTTCCCTTTCACAGCAAATTGTTTCAGACAAATGGGTTCTGAAAATCATTCATCAGAGTTACAGATGGCAGTGGGAAGAAATTCATCCTTTCCAGGGGGTCATTCCTTATCCTGCAGATCAGACTGTTTTGTTACCACCTGTTCCTCATCGCACACTGTCCCAAGGAGTGATAGAACCAGTTCCTCCTTCCGAGGTGGGGAAGGGGTTTTATTCATCACATTTTTATTCATCCACACTTCAGGCATTTCTTAAGGTTTTATGTGTCTGGAGCAAGTTACCAGTTCTCTGCCTTACCCTTTGGACTATGCACTGCACCAAGAGTGTTCACAAAGTGTCTAGCTATAGTTATAGCTCATTGCAGGCTACAGGGTGTCCACATTTTCCATATTTAGGTGACTTACTTATCTGCAGGGTCTTTTTCAAAATGTCAGGAATTTCTCTCTTGGGTGAGAGATTTCTTACACAAGCTGGATTCCAGAAGAACATTCAGAAGTTTTTCTTGACTCCTTCACACAGGGTTGTATTCCTTGGATGTCAACTAGACACCTCAGTCCAAACATTTTTTCTTCCACAGGAAAAATCAAACCTTTATTTAGACCTGTTTCTAAGGTTTTCCACTCAGACTTCAGTCAGTGCGAGGGAATACCTCAGGATTTTAGGTCTCATGATATCTATGATTCTCATGATACCCCTGGCAAGACTCCACATAAGAAAGATACAGTGGTATCTGAAATCTCTTTGGTCCCAGCATCAACACCCTTTGTCTTTTCAGATCCCTGTATTGGGGTTTTTCAGAAGAGAAATCCCTTGGTGGAGACAACAGATATCTTTAAATCAAGATCTCTCTTTCTCCCACTCTGTTCCAAAGCAGTCAGTCACCACAGATTCTTCAGACATTGCTTGGGGAGCTATTTCAGGAGAAATAACAGTGCAGGGGGTGTGGGACACCAAGGACAGATGCAAGAACAAAAATACCAAGGAGATGCTTGCCTGATCAAGGCGCTCATTTCTCCGAACCATCTTTGGTCTCTGGGACCTCTTTAAGTGGTTCCAGACAATACCACAGTGATGTGGTATATCAACAAGCAAGAGGGAACCAGGTTGTACCTCCTTTGCAGGCCAGCCATGTTAGCTTGGGATATAGCTTCACAGCACAGTCTCACTGTACAAGCATCTTACCTTCAGTCAGAGCAAAATTGTGTGCCAGACAAACTGAGAAGAACCAGGCTAAAACTTCACAAATGGAAACTAGATCTGGGGTCTTCTAAGATTTGATATGCCTGTGGGGAGTTTCTCAAGTAGACTTCTTTGCCTCCTTTTTGAACAATCAACTGGCAAAATTCCATTACAGGACTTAATACAAGAAGGCCTGGAAGACAGATGGCTTTTCTCTTATTTGGACAGGAATGTTCCTGTATGCCTTTCCACTAATATCCAATGTACTACTGAAGATTCAGAAAGAATTCCTCAAGATCAGTGTGATGACTCTCTTTTGGTTCAGGCAAGCATGATTGTCTCTTTTTTTGGAATTACTACAAGCTTCCTCACAGAATGGATCTACTCACTGAAGAGGAGGGGTGTTTGATACACTCTAACATTAATCATCTTCAATCGACTGCCTGGATGA
Source organism: Protopterus annectens (assembly GCF_019279795.1). Lineage (NCBI taxonomy): Eukaryota > Metazoa > Chordata > Ceratodontiformes > Protopteridae > Protopterus > Protopterus annectens. The sequence continues at coordinate 1,081,178,184 of NC_056744.1, read as the reverse complement.
CAGGGTCTTAATTCCTTTTAGGCACCTGTTTTCTGAGGACATGCAGCAGGTACTAACGGAGGCAAGAAAGTCTGCTACAAGAAAATCATATATATTCGCAAATGGAAAAGGTTTTCTAGTTGGTGCCAGCAACATTACCAGCACCCATTTAGGGCTAGTTGTTCTCTGGTTTTACAATTTTTGTGGGAGTTACTATCCTATGGCCTTTCTTATTCCTCCGTCAAGGTTCACTTATCAGCCATTTCGGCATGTCTGTCCATGGATCGTCCTCTTACAATGCAGTCACATATTAAAATGTAACACAGTAAAATCCAACGAACCTTGAATCCTGGTGTGTTAAAAAGTTCTGCTTTATTGTAAATAGAACCAACAGTATCCACGAATATCCACAAACAAACACGAACAACGACTAAGCGCTTTCACCCTAGGTACTAGGGCATCATCAGAGTAATCTGATTACTCTGATGATGCCCTAGTACCTAGGGTGAAAGCGCTTAGTCGTTGTTCGTGTTTGTTTGTGGATATTCGTGGATACTGTTGGTTCTATTTACAATAAAGCAGAACTTTTTAACACACCAGGATTCAAGGTTCATTGGATTTTACTGCGTTACAAGTTTTGGTTGTGGATTTACATATTAAAATGTTCTTGTAAGGGATCTTACATAAGAGACCTCCAAGTAAACTAGTGGCCCCCTCCTTGAGATCTTAATTTTGCGTTAGAGAAACTAACACTTGCTCCATTTGAACCAGCTAATACGTCTGACTTGAGGTTCATAAAATGGAAAACAGTTTTTCTGATTGCTCTGACCTCTGCAAGAAGAGTGTCTGAGTTGCAAGCTCTTGTAGTGAGTTAACCGTATTTCATTTACAATAGGGGCAGTATTTCTTTGAGAACTAATCCTTCTTTCATGCCTAAAGTGGTATCTTAATTTACTTTAAGTAAAACCATCCAGCTCCACATTTTCTTTCATGAATCTAAAAATGAGGGAGAATCTTATCCATACCTTGGATGTCTACAGACAACTCAAGTCCTATCTTGGCAGAACAAAACCTTTCAGATCATCAGATCAATTGTTCATTTCTTGAGAAGGTAAGAAGGGACAATTGGTGTCAAAACAGAGTCTTTCTAAATGGTTGTACAAGGCTATTACCTTTTGTTATAGTCACCATGATAAATCTATTCCAGGCAGGGTCAAGGTCCAATGTACAAGGACCTTGGCTTCTTCTATGGTCTTTTGGAAAGGGTTGGATTCTGGAAGTATTATAGAATCCTATACTTGATCCTTTGTACATACTTTTACAAAATACTATAAGTTGGATTCCTTCTCTAAGTCTAGATCAAGCTTTGCCAGGACCATTCTCCAGGGGCTCCTGGATCGTTCTCCTTTCACATAACCCTCTTATGTTAGTTAGTTAGCTATGGTAGTCTACCCATATAGCTAAGCCTACTGCAGTAATGATCAATATGAAGAACATAATAGAGCTGTGTAAACTGAACTTACCATAACAGTAGATGTTTGAACAATCACTGCTGCAGTAACTGCTCCCTCCCTCTATCCCCCTTGTTTTTGGTGTGTTTTTTTTTATGCCAGAGTGTGGACATTTATTTTTTGTTATTCCTAGCTTTATCCTTTCAGGGCTCCACCTCCCTCTCTCTCTCTGCTGGCAGGAAAGCTGTGAAGGGCTTTGTGTCAAAACTTATCTTTTAGTCAGCTCAGTTGAAGCCGCTCGATATTTTGGGCTTGTGGAAGGTGCACTGAAGCTTTGGAGCTGTCCATCTGTTATGTCCTTGGCAGGATAAAACTGGTATAGCTGAGGGCACTTCTCCAAGGTGTAAAAAAAGACCTGGGGGCTAATTTCTGATCAGTGAGTTGGGAGCCCCTCTTTCCATATGGGGAGCAGACCACACACAACTAAGCAAATGGAATGAGAACAGCTCCCAGCTTTCCTTGATTTTGCAGACTGTCCTTGATTTTCCCTCAGACTTTCGTCCTGACTCTCAAAGAATTTTTGATTTTCTGGTAAGTAACTGAGGATTGCAGTCAGTCACTAATTAGAATTGCACACTTGTTCTTCAGAAAATGCATGCTGATGTAAAACCTGTTCTATAACTTTCTAAGTGAACTAGAGTCATATTAAAAATTGTCCTTGATTTTGGGCTTTTCTTCCCATTGTTTTTTGTCTTTGTCACTTGACGACTGAGCAAAGACATTGAGATAATCCCTTTCAAAAATATTGGGGGGCTGTGCCTTCTATATTCACCTTATTAGATAATATCAAGTACATCCTGTTTTTTCATAAATGTTCACCCTGTATTTCCTACACGCCTTAATATACCTCTAAATAGTTTAACTACAGATGGCTCCCTGATGCAGGGAAGTGCTGTTGCAGTCTGCAGCACTATGTTCATTGTTGCAGTATTGCTAACACTTGGGACTTCTGCCACTGTAGCCCAGTACTTGGCTCAACTTCCACAGCTTTTCTCCCTTCCCCTCTAGGCCAGGAGGACACCTTCCCACCTGGATATCAGCCATCATCATCATCATCATCAGCCCCCTTTTTTCCATTTTTCTACATGGGGTTGGGGTATCGTGTTAACTGATGCCAAATTTCTTGATTTCAGTGCCACTCCTGCCTTCTTCAACACTCATGCCTGACTGTCGCAGATCTTCTTTCACACAATCCATCCACCTCTTTGCTGGATGTCCTCGCTTCCTCTTACCTTCTTCTTGTCTGTCGCAAATCTTCCTCACCAGATTGTCTTCTGCTTTTCTACGCATGTGCCCAGACCACCATAGTATGTTCTCTTTGATCTTTTCTGGAATTGGAGCTACTTTGACTTCTACTCTTATGTCCTCATTTCTTCATCTGTCCCACAGTGTGCATCCTGTCACCTTTCTCAGGCACTTAATTTCCATCACCTCTAGCTTCTTCATCTGCACTGCCTTTACTGCCCAGGTTTCTGTACCAAACAACAGTACTGCTCGCACCACTGTTTTGTACACCTTACTTTTTAGCTTCTTTGGCATTCTTCTGTCATAGACAACCTGACACTCTATTCCAGTTGGCTGCAACCCCTCTGATTCTAGCTTTGACCTCTTCATTCAGACTGCCCTTCTCCTCAACTATTCCTCCCAGATACTTGAAGCTGTTTACCTGTTCACTATCTTCCCTTCTATCTCTATTCTCAACTTCTTCTGATTTCCCCAATTTGCTGCCATTACCACACTCTTATCTGTGCTTAGTTTCAGCCCATGTGCCTTCAGATTTGCACTCCATTCTCCTATCCTTTGCTGAAGTTCTAGCTCAGAGTCTGCCTGTACTGCCACATCATCTGCATACAACAGCTTTGTTGATCCATCCCCTCCAACCTGTTTGCTAATGTAGTCCATCACCAGTATGAATAACAGTGGGCTCAGAGCTGAACCCTGATGTACACCTGTACACCCACACCCACTGGGAAACCCCCCCCCCCCGTGAGGCCAAACACTGTTCGTACTTGAGTCATTGGGTCCTTGTACATAGTCTGCACTAATTCTACCAATGTTTCTGGGACTTAAAACCACTGCAGTACTATTCAGATCAGCTTTCTTGGGACCTTGTCATATGCTTTCTCCAAGCCTAGGAATGCCCGGTTGGACTCTCTCCTCATTTCTAGCTTCTTCTCAAGTATCTGTCTCAGTGCAAACATCAGGTCAGTTGTTCTGCATTCTCATCTGAATCCATACTGCTCATCTCCCATCTTACATTCTACTACTCTGTGTATCTGTTTATGAATCACCCTCTCCAGGACTTTCATGCAATGTGATAGGAGTTTGATGTCTCTGTACTGCCCACAGTTGTGGATGTCCCCTTTTTTCTTGTACACTGGCATGATTATGCTTATTCTCCAGTCATCTGGGATACACCTTTCTCTTCAGACTGCTATTAGTACCCTCAGGAGCCATTTCTCCCCTATCTCACCAAGCATCTTTATCATATCTACTGTGATCTCATCTGAGCCTGCTGCTTTCCCTGACTTCATCTTCCTTAGTGATGTTCTTACTTCTTCTAGGGTGGGCTCCTCTTCTTCTCTCATTGTAGGCTGTTTCTGTGGCAGTACAGCTTCTGTGGGATTTTCTTCATTCAGAAGCTGCTGGATATACTCATTCCATCTGCCTTTGATGTCCTGTGGACTGCTGTTGTTGCTGGCATCCCTTATGAAGGGTATCTGACTATCTTCTTTATCTTTCTGTCTTTGCCTTGCAACCTGATATAGTTTCTTTGTGCCCCTTTCTGAGTCACTTTCCAGACATTGGTACAGTGCCTCTGATGCCCTATTCTTTGCTATTGCAACTTTTTTCTTAGCTTCTTTGTTAGCCAACCAGTAGTCCTTCCTAGCCTGGTCAGTCTTTTCTGTTTCCGACTTCTTCCTGCACTCCTTTTTTCTTTTGATGACTTCCTGGACTTCTGCATTCCACCACCAGCTTTCCTTATGTACCTTATTTACATACCTGGCTCGGCCACTTATCTTTTCTGTAGTCCTAACACATGCTGTTTTTAGGTGCTGCCATTCTTCTTCAACTCCACCTATTTCCTCCATTTCTTGGGGTGCTAGAGCCCTGAGTAATTCCTTGAACTGTTGTACTTTCTCCCCAGTCAACTTCCAGGTCTTCAGCCTGGTTTCTGTTGACCTTAGAGCCTTCTCTGACCACTGCTTGCAGCTGATTGTGGCAACTAGTGGTTTATGTTGTGGGCCGACTGTTTCACTGGGGATGGCTTTGCAATCATGGATTCTGCCCCAGTGCCTTTTCCTTACTAGGAGGAAGTCTACCTGAGTTGCATGTTGACTACTGTATGTTGACTACTGTTGTATGTGATCTTGTGACTGTCTCTCTTTCTGAACCATGTGCTGGCTGCTATCAAGCCATTTGCCAGATAGAAGTCTAGAATGGCTTTTCCTTCTTTATTCCTATTGCCCCACCCATGTGGACCCAGGCAGTCCTCATATCCTGTTTTGTCTGTCCCGATATGTGCATTCAAGTCACCTATTATCAACACCAATTCATGTTGTCCTGCTTTATCTAGTAGGTCCTGCAACTGCTGTCTGAATGCTCTCTTTTCCTCATTATCACAACCCTGCTGTGGGCCATAGGCTGAGATTATTACACTGGAGTCTGACTGCCATGAGTCTGTCATTAATTCTGATTATATCCCTTACTGCCTTCTGAAGCCTCTCTCTCACCACAATTCCTACACCATTTCTAGGCTGCCCTCCACCTGAGTCTGGATCCCAAGCCAAGTGGCTTTGCTACACTGCCCTTCCATCTCATCTCCTGGATACATAGGATGTCCAGTCTCCTCCGTATCATCATGTCATCCACTTCCAAGCTGCGTCCTGTCAGTGAACCTACATTAAGCATAGCAATTCTCAGTTCATGTTTGGCAGGTTGGTTGGTTTTAGTTTTACATCCAGCTTTCACTCAACAGAGCTATCCCAGGTAACCCAGGCTGGGCAACTAGATACCAGCCAGCCAGTACAGGGCTGTTGGGCTTTATGGCAGGCACACACTGGCCAATAGGGGCACATATACCCCTCCCACTGTTAGCACAGGTCACTGGCATAGGTCAGAGTAGGCTGGGTCCTTAACCCACTTATCACTGGTAACTACCCATGTCTATTTTTGGCAACATTAGTCAACATGACCGAATCACCTAGAGCCATATTTTACACCATTGAGTGGCTAGCTCTGTCATTGCGCACAGTCTGTGATCTGTGTTCTCCTATCTTGAGGATACTGCACACCACAGTAGATGCCCAAAGCGATTGTTCTGTACAACTCTGTGCTGCTGCCCACAGCTCCATTCATTGGTGAGTTTGAGATGGAAACACTCAGCATGTTTTTTGGACATGGGAGAAACCCCACAGAGACACAGGGAAAACATGCAAACTCCAAGCAGGCATTGGTCCGAGGTCAGGATTGAACCTTGTACCTTGTGCATGGGAGGCAAAGACCTTAACCACTAAGCCATCTTTTCTCTTATTAAGCCCATCTGTAGTAAAAGAAGGATGGAAATATGGCTTCCTGCTTCATCTTTGGTTCTTTCTTGATCTGTCAACTCCAGGGGAGCTGAGTTGAGACCAGAGCATCAGCCACACAACTGAAATATTTTCCCAAGAATGGAAGCCCAATCAGAAGAATCCCCAAAGCTGCCTCATGAGGGTGAAGGTCAGCCAAGAAGAAACTGGCACAGCTTTGCCAAAGAAGGCATAACAGAACTGAAATAGCTGTTTAGAGACAGGCCTGCCTTCCTCCCCATTGTAAAGGATATGAATAACTAATCGGATTTCCTTTCTCCTTTAGTCTTTTCAAGGTAAAATCTTAGTTACCTTGGATATTTAAGATCCTTTTCTCTTTGTTCTGTGAGAGGTAGAAGAGAACATCAGGAGGTTAATGAGCTGATTAAAGGAGAGTTCTATTACCACTTTGGGCATGGATGTGAGATTAGTGTGGAGTAGAGCCCTGTTGTGTAAAATAAGAAAAGGTTGTTTGTCCATGATGGCCTGCAGATTTCATACAGCAGATATAATGACCAATAAGAAGGCAGATTCTCAGCTCAAATGTTTGAAAGCTACACAGGTAACTAACTGGCTAAAATGGTTAAATTAACTACTGCAACACATAAATGAGGTGCTATGTACTTTCATTGGAGGCTTGAAATGTAGAACCCTTTAAGGAATTGTTTAATGGTATCAAAGAATTATGAGGTGGATCACATGGTAGACTAGATATGACTGCAAACACATGTATGTATACCGAAGAATAAGACAATACTGATTTGTAAAGGTCTGACAGGTATTTGAAGATCATGGATACTGAAGTCTGATTAAGATCAAGATCCCTCCTCTGGCACCAAAGGGAGAATCCTTTCCATTTTGCCAGGTATAACTTCCTTATATTTAGATGTCTGGCATACCTTAAGATAGAAATCACATCCTTGGAAAACATGCACCTGAAGGGGATGAACACCAGATCCACCAAGCTTTCAGTATGAGGGACTTCAGGATAAGATGTATGAGGGACCAATAGTTTTGGGTCAAGAGATTCACATGACAAGGCAGCAATACATGCAATATCCTTACCATGGTCAGTAGTAGTGAGGCACAGTGCTGTCTAAACAAAAGGGAGCTATGACTAGCTTGTTTGGCTTATCCTACTTTGTCTTCTGCAGTACCCTGAGGAGAAGATGGTTTGGAGGAAAGGTATATAAATGTAGGCCTGGTTATCATACTGAGAAGGTATCTGTTGTCTGGCTGGTGGGAATGGTTTCCAGTGTACACAGTTTTCTGAGCTGTTTCATTTCTGGAGAAGAAAAGTCTATTTCAGGCACATTGACTGCATCCAGGAAAAAACATCCAGGTTCAACATCCATTTGTGAGGATCTACCACTGTTCTGCTCAACCATTCTGCCAGAATGTTCTTATGAAAAGGGATACAGGATACCCTAAAAGTTATGCCTAACATCTGAGCCAGGTACCACTCCTCTATGATCAACCCACATAAACAATATGAGCTTGTTGCCCCTTTTTGTTGATATAACATATCACTGTGCTACTGTTTGTAAGGGTGGGTAGGATCTATGGCTGACAAATAGATTTTAAGGCTTTGGTGGCTGTAATTGTTGCCAATATCACTTTGACACTGATGTTTTTTTCTCTGAGTTTTTGTCCCATTTCCCATGGATCCTTATGATAAGGGTGAGTTGGTCCAACTGCCTACATCTGTGGAGTGAAAGCCAGGATTCTTTTCCAAACACTAATGATAGATCCTCATTTGTATTATCTTTATTGTGTGACCAGCCAGCTTTTCCCTGGAAGGACAAATTGCTCATGTACCAGTGACGTTTCTTCATAATGATGCAACCTCAAAGTTGGTGTGTGTTTTTTGTGTGTGTGTGTGTGTGTGTGTGTGTGTGTGTGTGTGTGTGTGTGTGTGTGTGTGTGTGTGTGTGTATGTGTATGTATGTGTGTATATATGTGTGTGTATGTGTGTGTATGTGTATGTATGTGTGTGTATGTGTGTGTATGTGTGTGTATGTGTGTGTATGTATAAAATCACACTTGTGTCAGGTGATCACAGACAATTTGAATACTTGTCAGGGAGCTCTGAGGAATGTATTGTGACTGTCTGGATTCCCAGTCCTCTGTTTAATGGGACTACAAGGTTGAGCACAACTTGTTCTATCCACCATGAGAGAGCTCTCTCTTGATTCAAGGCAGGGGTTTGGTGGGGCACTGCAGGGGTGATGAGGTAGAAATGTTGGAACCATCTGTTTCTTAGGTACCACTGCAGTTTCTTTATGTGGACCCTTATGAGGAAGACCATCAGAACTAAGGAGACAATGTACCCCCCTGTCCTGTGGAACTCCCTGGCAGTAAACTGATTTTGGACTATTATGGAGGTGACATATAAACTCAATAACAATCAATAATCTGCAGTAGAGCTAGCCACTCAGCAGTGTAAACCTTGGCTCTAGATGTTTGTCGCTTTTGAAGTGACACCCAGACCGCATGTGTGCAAAAATGGGAAAAAGTGTTTAAGCATGGATGGATACAAGATCAATAACATAATTTTCTCTGAAGGAAGGAATTCCCTCTGCTTCATAGTATCCAGCAATGGTATCAGCAACAAGATCTGCTTGGTGAGTAGGAGCCAATATTTTGGCAAGTTCAGATATAGTCTTAATCTTTGGGAGCAGGCCATGGTAAACTCAGAGCTGTATGTGCCTTATCTGGGGTCGGTGCCTGAATACGGTAGTCATCTTGCTATAGTAGATGTCAATGTTCTTGGTTCTGCAGTAAGCTATTTCTGGATCCAGGTACTTTGTGACCACCCTGTGTGTGGTAGGTAAACCAAAGGGCAATGAAGTAAATTGGAAGTGTGCACCCCCTGCTTTGAAGGAGGTATTGCTTGTGTGTCTTGGCTATAAGGATATGGAGGTATGCATCTTTCAGGTCTAGGGTGACTATAAAAGCTTAAGGAAGTGGAGAGACAAAAAGGCCTACAAGATTGATCATCATCCTCCTTCTCATCATCGTCATAGGTTTACAGGCAAATACGAGGCTATCAGTCTGCAGACTATTACAAACCTGGCCAATCAGAATCGAATAACTATTATACCAACTTCTCCCCTTTTTCCCATTTTCTATAGGGGTTGTGGTGTTGCATCATCGTCACAGGTTTACAGGCAAATATGAGGCTATCAGTCTGCAGACTATTACAAAGCTGGCCAATCAGAATCAAATAACTATTATGCCGACTCCTCCCCCTTTTTCCCATTTTCTATAGGGGTTGTGGTGTTGCATCAACTGTTGTCACCTCTTTCCATTCAATGCCACTCTCCAAACTTCTTTGAGAGTCACCTCTTTGGTAGGTGTCTTTGTTTACTATTGTCTTCCTCCTGTATCTAAAAGATCTTCACCAAATTATCTTTTGCTTTCCTGCACATGTCCAAACCACCATGACCTGTTTTCTTTGACCTTCTCTGCAACTGGAGTGGCTTTGACTTCTGATCTGATGTTATCATTGTTTCTTCTGTCCCACAGTGTGCATCCTACCACTCATCTCAGTACTTCATCTCTAGCTTCCTCAGCTGCTCTGCCTTTACTGCCCAGGTTTCTGTACCATACAGTAGTACTGGTCACACCACTGTTTTGCACACTTTTTACTTTTTAGGTTCTTTGTCATTCTTTTGCCACACTGTAACTCTGACACACTGTGCCAGTTGGATGCAACTCTTCTGATTCTAGTTTTGTCCTCCTCATTCAGACTTCCCTTCTCCTCAACCACCACTCCCAGATACTTGAATGTTTACACATTCCACTATTTCCCTTCTATCTCAATTTTTAGCTTCTGATTTCTCTCATTCACAGCCATGACAACTGCCTTGTTTGTACTGTTTCATACCACATGCCTTCAGCTTTATATTCCATTCCCATATCACTTGAAGTGCCTGTTTAGAGTCTGCTTGTAATGCCACATCATCTGCATATGGCAGCCTTGTTGATCTGTCCCTTCTGACTTGTTTGCTAATGTAGTCCATCAAAACTAGGCACAGAAGTAGTCTCAGAGATGCACACAGACTCCCACTGGGAACACCTCTGTGAGTCCAAATACTGTTTACACTTGTCCTTTGGTCTAGCTTGCACTAATTCTGCCAATGTTTCCAGGACTTTGGGCCATCACAAGACTGCTCAAATCAGCTTCCTTGTGACTTTGCCATATGCTTTTTCTATGTCTAGGAATATCCATCTGGACTTTTCCTCATTTCTGTTGTTTTCCACTTTCTCTCTCTCTCTCTCTCTGTTTCACTGCAATCGTTGGGTCAGTTGTGCTGTGTCCTGATTTGTAGCCAAACTGCTCATCTCCCATCCTGCTTTCTACTGCTCTAGGTATTCATTTGCCAATCACCCTCTCCAGCATTTTCATGCAGTGTAAGAGGAGTTTAATACCTCTATACTATCTGTAGATGTGAATGCCCCCTTTGTATATGTACACCAGTGCTACTATATTTATTCTCCAGTCATCTAGGATACACTTTTCTCTCCCTACTGGAATGAGTACCCTCAGGAAACATTTCTCCCCAACTCACCTAATATCTTGATCATATCTATTGTGACCTCATCTGATCCTGTTGCTTTACTTGACATTGTATTTGTGCTGCTCCATCTTCTTCTAGGCTACACTCTTTTTCCTCTTTCATTGTAAGCTGTGTGTGGAGCAGTACAATTTCTGTGGGTTTTTTTTCATTCAGAAGCTGCTGGAAGTACTCCTTCCATCTGCATTTGACTGATGAGCACATTGTTGCTGGTATCCCTTACAACTGGTGTCTGATGACTGTCTTCTTTATCATTCTGTCTTTGCCTTGCAATCTGAGAAAGTTTCTTTATGCCATCTACTGAGTCACTTGAAGCTTGTAGAATGCCTGTGATGCCTTGTTCTTTGCCATTGCAACTGCTGTCTTAGTCTGTTTGTTAGCCAACCAGAATTTGTTCTTAGTTTGGTCCATTCTTTTTTATTTCCCACATTTTACTGCATTCCTTATTTCTCTCGATAACCTCCTGGATTTCTGCATTCCACCGCCAGCTTTCCTTATGTACTTTGTTTCCATACCCGGCTTGGCTGCATATCTGCCCTACAGACTTCATACCTGCTGTTGTGAAATGCTAACATTTTTCTTCAACCCAGTCTATTTACTCTTCTTCCTGAGATGCTAGAGTCCTCAGTATTTTCTTGAACTCGTGTGATTTCAGTTCAGTTAACTTTCAGGTCTTTAAACTAGTTTCTGAAGACCTTAGAGCCTTTTCTGACCATTGCTTGCAGCTAACTGCAGCCACTAGTGGTTTATGCTGTGGGCTGACTGTTTTACTGGGGATGCCTTTGCAATCCCCCATTCTACCATAAAGGCCTTTACTTTCTAAGGGGACGTCTACCTGAGTTGCATGTTGGCCATTCTTGTATGTGATCTCATGAGTGTCTTTCTTGTTGAACTATGTGCTGGCCAACATCAAGCCATTTGCCAAGCAAAGGTCTATAATGGCTTTGACTTCTTAATTCCTGTTACCCACCAATGTGGAGCCAGGTAGTCCTCACATCATGTTCTGTCCCATTCTTCACACCAACTCATTGTCCTACCTTATCTAGCAACTGAAGCCTGAATGCATTTTTTTCCTCACCTTCATATCCCTGCTGTGGGACATAGGCTGAGATTATAAATGCTACTCTAGCTTTACACTGGAGTCTGATTACTAATTCTGATGCCATCCCTCACAGTTGTTATACCATTTCTAGACTGCCCCCCCCCCCTCCCCAGGGGTAGTAGATTCTGAATCCAAAGCATTGTGGTTTTGCTGTATTGTCCTTCTACTTGTCTCCTGGATACACAGAATATCCAGTCATCTCCTTATCACGTCATCCACTTCCAAGCTGCATCCCATCAGTGAATCTATATTCAGTGTAGCAATCCTTAGTTCATATTTGGTAGGTTGATTGGTTTTACATCCAGCTCTGGTTCAACAGAGCTATCCCAGGTAACCCAAATGGATACCAGCCAGCCAGTAGCTTATTGACTAACGGCTGATGATCTTTATGGCAGACACACACTAGCCAAGAGAGGCACATAGACCCTTTCTAAGCATGGCTCCATGGTGTAGGTGAAAATAGGCCAGGTAGGTGTAGGTCAAAATAGGTCAGGTCCTCAACTCATGCTCATTTTTGGCAACATTACTCCGCTTGACCAAATCACTAAAGCCAGTTTTTACATCTTAGCCTGCGACATTATAATTTGAATTGTGGCACTTTTAGAAACTTGTTTAGCTTTTATATATCTCAGACTGCTCTCCATGGGTCATCTTTTCTTTGAGTAAAAAGCAATTTTGAGTAGCAGAGTTCTAGTTTGCTTATCTGGTCCTCAGTACTGCTTCCTGATCTGGCTTCCCTCAATACAGAGTTGAGGAGCAAAATGAGTCACTTTTCCAATAATGCCCCCAAACTGATGTGAGCAGAAAAAAATAAAAATTAAAAGTCCATTCTTAGCAGTTACAATTACGCCCCTTGAACTTGAGGCAACTGCCCCCTTTACCTCATCCTACCTACACTTCTTTTGAGTAGGATTTTATACTCTCTAACTATTTTGGTGCTCTCTGTCTAGCTCCCTGTTTCAGAAGACATTATACTACTGGTTTGATCAGGTGTCTTTGCTGCCTTGATGCTTATGGAATATCTGAAAATGTTGGTCCTTTTATGAATTGAAGTCTGTATTGCTGCCTCATGATTCTTACAACTCATGTGTCCTGGATGATTTTTGTTCCATTCTTTTATTAATTCGCCTGGAAAATTGTTTTTTTTTTTTTGTATGCGACCCCCCCCCCCCCCCCCAGCTGCAGGCTATCCATCAGACATTCATTATCAATAAGCCCATTCATTCCCCTAAAAATAAAAATAATAGCAGAGGCTGTCATTTATGATGTCATCTGGGTTTCTCCTATAATTTCCTAACCACACCCCTTGACTGACATGGGTAATCATGTCACTGCGAGAGCCTGCTATGCCATCTCCTGGCAACTGAGTGCTCCTTCCAATATGCTCATGAGGGTTTCCAAACCACCTTTGTAAGCCTTGCCCACATTTTTGGTTATGGCTATTTTACCTGAAAGTCTTTGCTATGTAATGAAACATCTTCTGGGTCATAAGTTCCTCCCAGCAGAATAGGCAAGCTGGCATTTGCCCCTCACTCTTACTCTCTCCTGCTCAGCTCTTCCCTCATTTAAAAAGCTATTTATGCCGCAGAGCTGGTGATATGTTTTTTATGTTTAAAAACCTAGTGAAGGTGGATTTGGGAAGGGTGGGGATTGGGATAAAATTTGAAGAGTCAGGGATTCTGCTGAGTCATAGCTCTTCTCTTGTGTATTGTCACTCCAGATTCTCCCCAGGCTTCCTCTTTTTGGCCAGCTGCCATTTTCATTTTAATTGACCCTTCTCTTTTAGTTGCATGCCTTTGTCTTGCTTTCGTTAGAAAAGCCAGTTCTTGGTAGGGTAGTTTGGACTACATTTATTAGGAGAGTGAAGTAGCTGTTTCACATATTGCATAGGCTTCCCCTTTCCCCCTAGCTTCTTAAATATTTATTTTTCATGGGGTTCAAAAAATAGCTGCTACTCTACTGGGGCACTGAGAATCTATGTTTTCATGTGCCTTTGTATGTGCTAGGTCCTCAGCCAGCCATGTCTCCTAATGATTGATTCCATTGCTGCTGCCCTGTGTGATGCTTCCACACCATCATAGTCACACTTGATTGTTTGCCAGCATGAGGTGGTAAGGTTGTACAAATCTAGCTACATTTTATTTCTCAGGGCCTTTTCCTCTCTCCTCAGCCTTGTCTTTCAATTGGGACAAGAAAGACTCCAGGTAAAATGCTGTTTTCCTGTAAGAGCCCTGAAGGCCTGGGTGGCAGAAGTATAGACTCTCTTCCAAAAAGGTCCGTTATCTTACATTTGCTATCATTGGGAAGAGGGTTCTTGGTTGGACCACCAATATACCCCTTACTGGAATCCATGGATACTACTGCTGGAATCCATGGACACTACTGCTGGATAGATTAGCAATAGGTGTCTTGTACAGGTACTTGCAGGAATCCATAACCCTGTAAAAGTGGTCAGGATTCTTGCAGGCAGGAGATTGGGAGTCTGGCTCAAAAAATGCCTAGTAAATGCATGGTTTCATGTTAGGAATAGCTAAGGGTTTGGGCTTCCACAGACCCATACGTTTTTTGTACATCTTCTGGGCATGAGAGTAATCACTGGACTCCAAATTGAAGTAAACTTTCATTCCATTGAGAGTATCTCCAAATCAGAACTCCTCTGGTGAGGATGCAGAAGCTCAGGTCTTCTCAGTGTCTCAGTGTCTGGCTCAACTAAAAAAGGAGGCCATGTCATCCACACAGGGCAATTCATCCATCTCTTAGTTTTGATTCCTGAAAGGGACATTTCCATATTTATTTTTAGATTGGTGACCCCTGATGCTGATGCCTGCATGAAGTCCTCAGTCAACTTTATTAGATCTTGTTAGGGTATCTGGAAGGGGGAAATAACTGGAAAGACTATTCAGCTTAAGATAAGGACATATTGCAGATATCTGAGATTTGGAAGCTTTAGTTTTTGGGGGTGGTGGCTTCAGAGCTCTTGGGCCATGGACAAGCAGTGATGACCATTGTTTTTATATCAGTGGACATCCTTTTATTGTAGAACTGACAATAATACCACCTTCACCCTTGGTTATTTGAATGCTGGTGTCAGAACCCAAAGCCTGCCAAGGGACATTCAGGCTTTCCAGTTGTTGCAGGGTTTTAGCTTGGGAGGACTTTGCATTATCCAAGTTCAAGTGAGTGCTGGCCTCCTGAGGGACGTCACCAGAATCTTCAGTCCAAGCAAGCATCACAGTCAGTAGCTGCAAAAAATGCTTCACCGGACATGTTGCTATTGAGTATAGTAGGATGGCTTTCAGACTCCATGGGTGTTTCATCAACCTCCTGGGATTCCTTCTCCCTAAAATACTCCTCATTTCATTGTTTGAATTGGATGCCTGTAAATGGCTTTTGTGATGATATGGCAGGCCTGCAGAAGGCTGAAGACTTTTATGGTTAAAGTAGTCATAGAGAGATTTGGCTCTCTACTTAATGGTCTTCTGGTTGAACCTAGCACAGTGAGAATAGGAAGGGACACCATGCTCTATCCCCAAGCAGAACAAATACTGACTATGATAGCTTTTGCACAGGATTTGCTTCCTACAAGTAATGTAGTTATTAACTTTACATTTTGCTAGCAATAGTACTAGATGAACAAGTCTCCAGAAGCTTTAAACATGAACCCAAAACATAAGATTCTTTTTCCCAGTAGGATACTTTTCTGTATTCTGGAATCCAGAATAAACCAATGGACTGAACACATAGAAACTCACATCAAAATCAAACACTGTCATACTGAACTAAGAAAGAACTAAAGGTGGCACAGGTGGGAATCCATTTGTACTACAGACATACCAATGTCCAGGTAGAAGAGTGAAATCTTCTGAAAAATTGGGCCAGATACCATCCTTCTGTAGCTGAAGCCAATTGTTATCACTATTCAAAACAGTGAACAATATGATGAACATGTAGGCGTCTTCCTGTGTCACAAGTGATTGCATATTAAGTAGTGTTCTGCCATAAGAGAACAGGGCAGGGGAGAAAAGTTCAACATGTTAAATGATTAATTGTACTCATTTTTCACAAAATAGTTTGATGTTGAAATATCTATTTCAGTTAACAGAAAAATTCTGTTCTCAGGATGCAAACCCTTCCTAAAGGAAAGAGTCAGGTTAGAACTTTAAATAAAATGGATAAAGCAGATAGGTGAGGTGTGATTCATCTCATACTTTAAAGAAGCTAAGTTACAAAACACTACCATATTTCAGGAAGATTGTGTCATCCCTTGGACTGGAGGAACAACATCTAGCCTAAACCCATAACTGGAAAAATAATGGACTCCCATATGAAGAAATGTAACTGCATATCACAGGAATGATTGACTCTTCTAACACTTTTAAAATTTAATTTGCATACAGAACGCCAAAAGAATTTTGTGAACTATCCGTCCCTGAAGAACCACAATAGATGGGCAAGATCAGCTATGATACGCATAAATGAACTCAATCCTAAACTGAATTCGAGATGATAATTTTAATATTTCCAAATAGCCTGTTCTGATTAATGTTTTATTATAAAACATAAGTATTGATGTAATACAATGTGTGGCAGAGTGGTACAGGGATTTGTGTTGCTGCCTTGCAGTGCTTAGCTTTCCAGTTTGGACCTTGGAGGAGGCACCTTATGAGTAGAGTCTGCATATCCTCTCTATGTTTGTGTGTTTTTTGACAGGCGCTCTGTTTTTACCCATATTCCAATAGCATGCATATATGAATTGGTGATCCTCTAAATTCTATATAGTTATAACTGACAAGAATGTATGTGTATGTAAACACACACACACGCACACACACACACGGGAGTATATGCATATTGTTGTGTACATAGTTTGTGCAAGAACATGCATGCATGTAGCACATGATTGTGTTTGTGTGTATATGAGCCAATGTACATGTAGTTGTGTGTGTGTGTGTGTGTGTGTGTGTGTGTGTGTGTGTGTGTGTTCATAGGTTAGTACTAGATTAGATGCCCTTGTGGATCATTTTAAGCCTAAGTAATTTTCATTGGGAAGAATCAATAAGTGAGGCAGCATGATAGTGGTGTGTGTGTGTGTGTGTGTGTGTGTGTGTGTGTGTGTGTGTGTGTGTGTGTGTGTGTGTGTGTGTGTGTGTGTGTGTGTGTTGCTCTTCATACCTGTACTGTATTATGTTATTGAAAATGAATAGATGAATGATGTGATGAATCTCTGCTGATATGCAGCAACTTGTTATAGCTGAACATTGTACTTTATTAGGGGGTTTACAGATTTTTAGAAATTATTCTGTTCTGCATGTCAGATGACTCTCAACAAGTGCATTAAAAACAGCACTTATGTATGCTTTTGTGATATGAAACTCATTGTTTTGTTTTTTTATAACTACAGGTGGTGAAAGGGCGATACAACCTTGGCTAACAGGAATCATTGCTGTGATAGTGTTCCTCATCCTTGTATTCATTGCTTTTCTGATTAATCGGATGTGGTGTGAAAATAAGGAGTAAGTTCTGGCTATATTAAAAAAAGAATATAAAACTTTCTTACTGTAGTCCACACATAAGATGAGTCACTGACACAATAGGAAAAATGAAAATGCTATGGACCATTTTGATTGTATTGCCTAAAAAATAAACTTTGGTATTAAATGTTCTTAACATTTTCAGCAAATGATTCTTACTGAAATTTTTTGGAAACAAGAACATAAATTCCCATAACTCCATTCATTTATAAAAGTAAAGTAACAGTATTAGTGCAGTGACAAGTCCGTTACTAATAAGGGAAGACTAGCCAAACAAAAAAGTAATTGGAACCATGAGCAGGGATAAACAGCAGTTAATTCAAAAAATTCAAAGTCCATAACTTAGTTGCTTACTTTGAATAGGAAGGGCGCATTTGTAAGCAAAGCAAATAGTTTGCTCGAAGTTGTGTCTGAGAATTTTTTGTGGAATTGGGTATACCTAGTATATGTTTAAGTACATTTAGAAGCTTTTTTTTAGCTAAAAAAATTGTTATTATAATGGCGTTGCGAGTAAATAGGAATGTTCATATTGATGCAGAAATGTTGTACTCCCAGGGAAAAATGTAGTCACAAAGCTTGGCTCTAGACCCAGAACTGCTCTGGGTGACATTGGAAATAAAAGTGGCAGTGCCTAAAGTGACCTTAAAAAAGGGAATAGAACCTGCAGCTGAAGTAAAACACATGCAAAGGAAAACAAGCAAGTGTGATGCAGTACGTGAAAAAATAGAAATGAAGGAAAAAAAATGAAGTTAAGTTGCAGATACCTGCGGCTCCAAGCCCTATGGAAACATCTTGTATGGTTGAGGAGGAACTGTGCCAAGCTTTTCCAGATGTGCTGCCTCAAGTTAAAGATGTTGATGCAGATGATGCTGGAAATACAATGCTATGCAGTGAATAAGTGAAGGAAATTTATGATTACTTGCTATAGCTTGAGGCAGAATAGCCAACTGCAATTTTTTAAGTAGATTTGTGAATTTTAAACTTGTGGAATAAGCACGTCTAACTACATTTTGGATTTTAAACTCTAGGAATAAACAACTACTACTTTTAAGAAAGGGACTCTTCAAGTAAGTTGAGGATTTTTAATTTTTTGAATTAACTACTGTTTATCACTGTGTTCCAGTTACTTTTTTTGTTTTGTAACTCCATGCATTTCAGGACTATCCATTTAGTATTGCTGATATTTTAATTAAAAATGAATTTTTGAACATTTATTATTTTATGTTGAATATGAAAATGGTGCAGTGTTGAGCATTTCTTGGTTCTCTAGTTTGGTTCCTAGCTGGGGTACCTTCTCTGAGTGTCTACATATGTTCCACTTGATCTTTTTATTTCTAAATGTCCCAGTTTCCTTCTACATCTCAAATTCAAGCCCTAGGTGAATTGGTGGACCTCCAAAAGTGCTCATAGATATGAATGTCATGTGTGTGTGTGTGTGTGTGTGTGTGTATGTGTGTGTGTGTGTGTGTGTGCGTGTGTGTGTGTGTGTGTGTGTGTGTGTGTGTGTGTGTGTGTGTGTGTGTGTGTGTGTGTGTGTGTGTGTGTGTGTGTGTGTATATATATATATATATATATATATATATATGCATGTGCATTTGTGTATGCATATGTGTCTGTCAGTCTGTCTGTGCATGTGTCCTGTGACAGACTGATACCCCATCCAGAATTTGTTTTTCTGCTTTGTTCCCACTAGACACCAGGATACACTCTGCCTCCCACTAACCCTTAGCTGAATAAAGCAGGTATCAGAGAAAAAATGCATAAATGATGACGGCACTCACAGTATAACCCTTTGCTTATGATAGCACACTTGATTACTACCACAGTTACTCAGGGAGAAATACAGAAGTGGACTTTAATCAGTTTTATTTGTCAGAATCTGCCTGCAAGCCTACAAAAGTCATCTTCTAGAATTCTACTTACTGAATTGATGGTATATAAGACTATCCGTCAACAAATTTTTACCAGATTTTCATATTATTCCCAAGATATAAAAAGTGTACTAGGCTAGACAGAATTTACATTTCACAGGAACATGTGTATTTAATAGAAGGTCTTGATAGTCACCAAATAACTATTTTCAGATCATGCGCTGATAATAGCAAAAATAAAAGCATGGGGTAATGAAATAAAAATGAGACATTGGTGCTTTCACATCTATCTGTTGAAAAGAGAGGAATTTAAGGATGGGGTAGAAGGGATTATTCAGGAGCTGTTAGGATAGAAATTTCTTCTGAAAATATAGCAAGGGAGTGGAATAAAATTAAGGTGCAATTTAAAAATAGGGTGGAAATAAAAGAAAGGTAACTATGGTTAAGAAGTAATAAGAATTATTTAGAGGGACTGACAAATGTTAAAGTATTGCAGAATAGGGGGAATCTCACAGAACAAGAAGATGATCAGCTGCAGAATGCTAAGCACAAATAAGGGATCACCTTTGTCACGCGACCAGCCCAGCTATCTGGAATTTTGTAAATAATTCTATGTCATTTGTGAATATTGATATGATTTATACAGAACTGTATGTTATGTACTGAGCTTCAAGAATGTAACCACAGCATACCCTGCTAGAACATAGAAGATTAGCTTACAAAACTTCAGGAAAATAAGTTGAAATTAAGTGCTTTACAATTGAGCTATAAAAGTTAGTTACAATGCAGCAAGGAGACAGGATGTCTAAAACTAAGGTGCCTTCTGCATTATTTTGTAAGTGTTTTATTGTTTTATGTCTTCTAGCAACTGCAAAGATCTGAGCGATATCTGTTTCTCACACAGATATATGAAATTCTGTTAGTTTTTGTTTAGCCTGGGAACTGAAGTCAGGTGACAAAGATTGATGTCATCCAAGCTGACCTATACATGAATGTGTCTGCATTTAGAGTTGTTTATGTGAATGTGTATATTCTTACTCCACCTTTTATCATATTCACCGGACGTCCTTTACAGGATTGTTTTCTCTGCTCCAGTCTTTGTAGCTTTTTAAATTCAGACAATATGGGGCTAATATAAGTGTTTTATTATATATTTTTCATCCTACTTTTCAGAACTGTCATTATTAACTACTACTGAAAGTTATTTAAGATTTTAATACTTTTTCACATAGTGGTAAAGTATTTTATTTTATACTGTTTTCGATTTTACACTTCATTCTTGACTTCTCACTTTTTACTGTTATCTTAACTATTGGTTTTAATGTTAGCATGGTTTTTAAATATTATTGAATATACTTTTAAAAGGTGTTTTAAGAGTGTTTTCAAACTAATGGGCTATATTTATATTTACACATATACAAATATATTTACTGCATACATACTTGTTTTACAAGAAGCTGGATTTTTAAAGAAGCATACAATGGGTTAATTGTTCTTTCCTGCTTACCTTAGGGGCAGGTTTGTTTTTTGCTTGGAGGAAGTTGATGTGGTTTGAATTTGTATTTACTGTTTGAAACATTCTTGTTGCAACTGTCTGATGAAGTCTCACTAAGAGGTGAGACGAAAAGAGCTTAATGGTTACTGTTTTTTATTGTTTTTATTGTTTGTTTGAAGCAAAGTCTGAAGAATAAACTTTGGAAACTACTACTGTGTGCATGCCTCAAGCCCTCATGACACAGCAGTAATGTCTGATACTAATTTGGGGACTCTCTCAGAGAGAGAGACCATGCATTTTGTATTTTCTCTTCGACCTAGCTATGCATTTTGTATTTTCTCTTGGACCTAGCTAGAACATCAACTCATCATCAACATCTGCACTTGCTTTGCTGTAACTAAGATTTAGGGCATAGTATCTCTTTTAGATATAGACAGGAATGTAGTAAAATTAGTTTAGATGTTTTCTATATTAATTTGAGACTGTCTTGCAATGTTGTTTTGAAATATTTCCTGTGCTTTTGAACTCTGAAATAACTTTGTTGGATTTACTGAGTATTGTTTTGTTCTTTTATTATTTATTACTAAATATATTTAAACCTGTCTTTGTGACTGATATTTGTGAGACATATTTAAGCTCTTACAGTACTTGCATATGTATTTGGTGACACTTTACAGGCCACTCCTAAATAACCTTGCAAGTCTTGGTCAAAACTACCATTTGGATAATAGCAACATTACATAGTAGGATTGGACACCCTTTGTAAGGGCCTTATAGTAGCTGATAAGTAGGGGTTCTGGTGGCAGTGATAACTACCTTGTAGTTTGGGCAGGAGGGGGCATAGCTAGTAAATCTGTGCCAGCCTTCCCCAGGTGTGTGTGTGTGTGTGTGTGTGTGTGTGTGTGTGTGTGTGTGTGTGTGTGTGTGTGTGTTTGTGTGTGTGTGTGTAAAACAAATCTCAATGTGTGTGTCAGCTACTTGGGCACAGACATGAAGCACTGGTTGGACAGAGAGCCGGAGGACTTGGCTTGGAACCCTGGCTAAGGACTCAACTCTATAGCTGTGCCAGTGGGGAGTCTTATTGGTGGATCTGGAGAAAAAGGCAGAAACCAGCCCTAGATTGACTGTGGTCTCTGTGTGCTCTTAAGGGAAATTGCACTTTACTGTGTGTGTACTTGTCACCCTCCCAGTGTGTACATCCCCTAGCTGTTGCCAGTGGTGAGGATTGAGGCCCCTTGTTTACTGGTGCAGTGCAGGGGTGTCACATATTAATTGGTGGCAGTGGTGTGATATCCACATCATATATTAATTGGTCAATGGTGGTGAGACAGCCACGTCACAAATTAATTGGTTTGCAGTGGTGTGGATACTGAATTCCTCTAGCCTGTGTAAGCTGGTCAGTGAATGTGTTTGTCCTCTCAGCCATGAAGTGAGCATTCAGAGTTCATATCACAATTGTTTTATATTTTTGTTAGCTTAGTTAGTCAGAGAGAGCAAGCAAGCATGTCAATACAGGAGTAAGGCAAGCTGACAAGGAGTTAGTTGGCTGAGATGTGCCAGGCTAAATTACTGGTGCATGCCAACCTGACTAAAGCAGACATAATTGCAGCTTTAGTCATAGCTGCATGGCAGAATAGCAACCAGGAGGACAATCAGACTGGCCTTGGAGATGTACAACTCTCAGAAAATAGACACCTCATCATTTCCACAGAGGACTTAAATATCCATCTGGAGTTAAAGAAACTTGAGCTGGAGGCCAAGCGTTTGGAAATAGAAGCAGCAGAGAGACTGAAACATCTTGAGGCTGAGGAAAATGAGAAATTGCAATGACTGGAAGCTGAGGAGAATGAGAGGCAGAGGCAACATGACAAGGAAATGCTGACTATTTGCCAGAGTCATGGAGGTAATGAGGAAGGGAGTAACCAAACTCCAGAAGCAACAAAGGTCAGTAAATTTCTTCCACAATTTACAGAGGGGGCTAATTTTGATAGTTTCATTCATATGTTTGAAATGGTATGTAAACAGTATAATGTTGACCAAGGGCTCTGGGTATGGTATCTGACCCCCTTACTCCATGGTAAAGCTGTAACTGCTATTTCCAAATTGTCTGATACTGATTGTTTAAATTATAATGCTGTAAAGGACTGTCTTTTAGAAAGCTTTAAGTTAACACCTGAAGCTTATAGAAAAAAGTTTCATGCGCATAGACATAAGGCAGATGAAAGTGTTTGTGAATATATTGCTGAACTAAGAACTTATTTTCATAGGTGAGTGAGTGGATGTCAGATCAGCACTTTTTAGGGGCTGCAAAACCTTTTGGTGAGGGAACAAGCCCTCATTACTTTGTCTGAGGACATGAGAATCTGGTTAGTGAATAGACAATGCACTACTGCAGATGAGCTGGGGAAGAAGGAAGACCTATACCTAGCAAGCAGGGCATCACTGCACAGGAAAGAAACACCCAGTGCTGCTCATGGGTCTAAGGGAACCCATGGTGTGCAGCCCAAACTGCCCTATAGAGTCCACTAGTAGCAGGGGAAGCCACTAGTCCAGATACATGTGCAGGTCCAAGGGTTAAATGTTTCAAATGCAACCAGTGGGGCCATGTACCTATAGATGTCCATGAAGGGAAGGTGGGGAACAAAAGGTGGGAAAGCAAGTAAGTGGGAAAGAATAAATGCCAGCAGTAAATTCTCTTGAGACAACAAGGGTACCAAACTACCATCAGAGTTTATATCCTATCTTAGTAAATGGGAATGAGGCCATTGCTAAGAGAGATACAGCCTCTGACCTAACCATTGTGAGGGCTGCAATGGTTAACGAGGAGCATTAGTTGCTTGGACACTCTTCTCCAGTCAGAGATTTAGGAGGGACCCCATTCAAATACCTTTGGCTAGGGTTCATCTTGACTGGATGGAAAAGGAAGCCAGGAAGTAGGTGTGTTTGAGAATATCCCTGCAGATGTCCTGATAGGGAATGATTTTGTTAATGCAGTGCCCTGTGTGTATGCAGTTACACTCAGTAATGCTTGGAGACAAGCATATGAGTCTGGTAGCCTGGGGAGACCCAGATAAACTGCACACTTGCAGCCAGGACTGGTGATGTGTTTACTTCAGGGAGGGAGTTATCCTGTAGCAGTGAGACTGAAGGTGAGCTACAGCTGTTTGTGGGTACTGATGTTCCCTTGGACAGAGTGACTGCAAGGGCAGAGGTGAGTAGTAGTACCCAGGCTAATAGTGAGGCACTGCTGTCAGAGAATACCAGAATTTCTGTGGAAGGGGAGCTGTGAAGAGTTGCTTAGAGAGAGTTGAGACAGGCTCAGCTCTCAGACCCTACATTACAAGGCCTGAGGGAGGTAGCTAGTGAGGCACCTGATATTCAAGGGGAAAGGGGAATCGGTATACTGAGACAAAGGGTTACTGTATAGGGAGTGGACCCCTAAGGGAAGACTAGAGGGTGAGAGAATACAGCAGTTGGTAGTGCCCAGGCTATCTGGCACTTCTAGCCATAGCCCATGATATTCCCTTTGCAGTCATATGGGCAAAAAACGTACAAAAAGACATATACAGGACTTTTTTTGTCCTGGGATTACAAGAGATGTAACAGGGTACTGCAGGATCTGTGAGTAGTGCCAAAAGGTAGGCAAGGCAGGAGACAGGGTGAAAGCTCCTTTGATGCCTTTGCCTGTGACTGAGGTGCCATTTCAGAGGGTAGCTATGGATATTCTGGGGCCTCTTGAATACACCAAGTTCCACAGAGAAAAAGTATATCCTAGTGGTAGTTGATTATGCTACTAGATACCATGAAGCAGTGGCTCTGTCCTCCATTGAGGCAGAAAAGGTGGCAAATGCTTTGTTAGAAATTTTCAGCAAGACTGTCCTGCAATGTTGTTTTGAAATATTTCCTGTGATTTTGAACTCTGAAGTAACCATGTTGGATTTACTGAGTACTGTTTTGTTTTTTTATTATTTATTATTAAATATATTTAAACCTATCTTTGTGGCTGATATTTGTGAGACATATTTAAGCTCTTAGAGTACTTGCATATGTATTTGCTGACACTGTACAGGCCACTCCTAAATAGCCTTGCAAGTCTTGGTCAAAACTACCGTTTGGATAACAGTAACATTATGCAGTAGGATTGGACACCCTTTGTAAGGGCCTTATAGTAGCTGATAAGTAGGGGTTTTGGTGGCAGTGATAACTACCTTGTAGTCTGGGCAGAGGGGGGCATAGCTAGTAAACCTGTGCCAGCCTTCCCCAGGTGTGTGTGTGTCAGCTACTTGGGCAGGGACACAGAGCACTGGTTGGACAGAGACAGTGCTGGAGGACTTGGCTTGGAACCCTGGCTAAGAAGCCAACTCTATAGCTGTGCCAGTGGGGAGTATTACTGGGGATCTGGAGAAAGAGGCAGAAATCAGCCCCAGACTGACTGTGGTCTCTGTGTGCTCTTAAGGGAAATTGCACTTTACTGTGTGTGTACTTGTCATCCTCCAGTGTGTATGTTCCCTAGCTGTTGCCAGCGGTGAGGATTGAAGCTCTTTGATTAGTGGGCCAGTGCAGGGGTGTCACAGCCTTGATAATGTACACAAGTTTAGAAACATTGCTGTTAAGCAACTGTTTTTTGATAATAATACTAACACTACTAGTGCAAAAACTTTTAGCACAATGACTCAGGCAACAGAAAGTAGAAAGAGCTGTTGTCAAGCTTAGAAAGCCTAAAACAAGAAAAGTAACGAGATCCTGTACAGGTATTAGAAATATTTCAGAAATTCTATGAGAGTCTCTATAAAACAGACAAATATGAAAATCAAGAAAAGATACAATGGAAATGTTTATGGAAGAATTAAATATGCTAAAGTTAGATGTAGATAAGGCTCAATTACTAATGGTTAGGACAAGAGGAGATGAGATAAAAACTGTGATGTATAACCAATCTACAGGAAATTCCCAGGAATAGCTGGTATTCTTGTGGAAGTTTGGAAGCTAGGAAGGGAAAAAAACTGATAAAGAGCTGGAAAGATTTGGAGAAGTACCAATATCCTGGAAGAAAGCAGTGGTAGCTGTAATACCTAAAGAGGGTAAAGATCATTAGATCCAGCTTCATAAAGGCCCATTTCAATACTAAACCATGATTATAAAGTGTTCATGTCTATAATGGCTAAAAGAATGGCATAAGTAATGTCAAAACTGATATATATGGATCAATGTGGTTTTGTGGTGGCGGACAAACATTTGACAACATTAACAGAACACTGATGATCCAGAGGGAAGCAGAATGCAAGAAAATACCATTGTTGTTGATGTGTCTTGATGCGGAGAAAGCATTTGACAGAGTAAGCTGGGAATTTATGAGTATGGCAATGGAAACCTTTGCATTTCCTGAAAAAATATAAGGTTGATTAGGAGGATATATGAGGGATTGGAGGTGAAAATTAAAGTGGGTGGGAACCTCTCTGATAATTTCTGCTTGAGCAGAGGAAGCAGGCAGGGGTGTTCTCTTTCCCCTTTGTTATTTGCATTATATTCAGAACCACTGGCAAAGAAAATAAGGGACTCAGAAATTCAAAGAAATAATTAGTATGGTAGTGAAAAAAATCTGGCTTTATTTGTAAATTATATTATTTTATACCTGACAATACCAGAAAGAGACATTACAGTGTTGTGGCACATTTTGAAACAGTTTCAGATCTTTTTGGGATACAAAATTAATGAGGGTAAAAAAAAATCAATATTGGTAAATGATGTACCCACACATGAATTGGATCAGGAATATCCATATTTATGGGTACATGACAAAATTAAGTATTTAGGAGTATGGATTAAAAAACGATTCTAGTATGGCAGCTAAAGATGTGGGAAGAGACTAAACAAACGATAATACAAAAACTGAGAAAATGGAAGCTTTATTATATGGATATGGATAATAAGATACAAGTGGTTAAAATTTTTTTAGTTACTTTAGTCTTATACAGAGGTCAGACATATTTTTATCAACCAGAGGAGAAGTTGTGGATAACAAATAATAAAGAGCCGAAGGACTTTATATGGGAGGGAAGACAGCAAGATTGAAGTGGAATAAGCTGATTCTTCTAGTAGAACAGGGTGGATTGGGTTTACCCAATTTGAAGGGGTATTTCAGAGCTACATGGTTAAAACTCCTATACATATCACAAGCAAAAAATATATTTTAAAGTGGAAAGGGATGATGATGAAACAGGGTGGAAGCTCAAGAAACAAGAAAAGAATGGGATTTTGGATGCAGGCCTTTAAAGAGAATAACAATCATACAGAATATTATATCCATAAATTAGCAGAAAGTATTCTAAGAAATAAGCCAACGCATGATTGGAGAAAGGAGATTCTGCTGATATGGATGACTGCAATTAGGGATATAGTCAATAGGCAAGAGGGGGCTGGAATTTATTGAAAAAAACTGGTAAAAAAACCGAGGTATTGGGAGCAAATAACTAGGCAGGGAAAGATGACAGAATGGAAAGATGTCAAGAATGTATTTGGATTACAGGTTAGAGATTACCTTCCCTATCAAGGATTGATATCAGAGTAAAGGCAAAGAGAAACAAATAGGAAGGTCCTAAATGAAAGAACAGCAACGGTAGAGTTTTTAGTAGAACCTAGAACAGAAGCTGCCATTAAAAAAGGAATACTGCATGATAACTATAAGAATCAATCAGTGGAGGTTAGGAAGCATTGGGAAGAGAAACTGGGTAAGCAATTTACAAAGAAATAATGGGAGGATATCTCCAAAATATGCAACAAAATCTAGAAGAGTTAGGATTTTTTCTGGAAATGTTTGCATAGATATTTCTATACCCAGGTAGACTACAGATACATTTTCCTCATGCAGACAGCAAATGTTGGAGGTGTGATGAGGAAGAAAGAGGTAATTGGGAACATATTTTCTGAGAGTGTGGTGAAGTGGTAGACATTAAGGATTCTGTGTGAGATGCTCTGTCGGAGATGCTGGGTAAGCAGATTAGTCTGATGGGGGAGATGATTTTTCTGAGCTATGATATAGAATCAGAATTGCCTAGGAATAGTAAGGCCTTGCTGTATCTAATAATGGTGGCTGCCAAAAAAACTATTATTAGAAAATGGAAATCAGAATCTAAGCCAACTATACTAGAAGTAATAAATATAGTAATAGAGGTAAAACAACTGGAAATGAGATCTTTAGAAAAGGGTAGGAGCAAACTACATAGGGAAAAATGGGAAACGTGGGAACAATACATACAAGGGAGGAATGAGGTTTAAAAGGCGGCAGGACTTAAATGAGCTATGCAATATTTGATTGAAAAAGATTGGGTAAATTATAAGCAGTGTATAATATTTGCAACTGGGAGTGTGTCAGTATAATTTGTAATATTAAATGCTGGCAACTAGGATTGTGTCAGTGTGGTTTGTTTTCATTTATATACGTGTATGATTGCCTGTGTAGTAAGTGATGTTTTAATAAAGATGTTTCTTCTTTAAAAGGGGGCAGGAATTGAATAATTTATGTAATATTGCTTAGTTTATGTGATATTTAGCAATATATGTGAAGTATGTTTGTTTTAATTATAGTGTGATTACTTTTATATGAATTGTAAATTACCTATGTCACAAGTGATAATTCAATATAGGTGTTTGAAAAAAAATGTCTACCAGACCCGATTCACCTACAGATCACTTTACTAGACAGTTTTCCTGGTCATCCTTGAAAAGAAACATTTGTTTCTAGTGGGTTTGCCTGTTTAACAAATTAATAAAATAAAATAAAATAAAAAGAATAATGTACAGCCTTATACCATTTAAAAATCATCAATTGATCATATACTGCTTAAAGTCTGAATTTACATTGCTTTCCAACATAGATGCAATAACTTCTACTCATACTGTTCATAATATAGGGTGAATTTATGCTTTTTCTCTGTTTTATTGTGTTATTCATTATAATGCACATATTTATCTAGGCTAATGTCGTGTCAGAAAAAGGAACTTGCAAACAGAGTCTCCATTTATTTATCAAATATAAATCAAATAATAACTCAATTTTAATATTGAAGCTAAAACATGAAAATAAGAAAAAAAATGAAAGTTATCAAACAGTGAAAGGTTGACAGATGAGATCAGACAGGAGTCCCCGTGGACTATGATGTTTGCAGATGACATTCTGATCTGTAGTGAGAGTAGGGAACAGGTGGAGGAGACCCTGGAGAGGTGGAGATGAGCTCTAGAGAGAAGAGGAATGTAAGTACTTGGGATCAACAGTTCAGAGTAATGGTGAGTGTGGAAGAGAGGTGAAGAAGAGAGTACAGACAGGATGGAGTGGGTGGAGAAGAGTGTCAGGAGTGATTTGTGACAGACGTGTACCAGTAAGAGTGAAAGGGAAGGTCTACAAGAGGGTAGTGAGACCAGCTATGTTATATGGGTTGGAGACAGTGGCATTGACAAAAAGGCAGGAGTCAGAGCTTGACGTGGCAGAGTTGAAGATGTTAAGATTTGTACTGGGTGTGACGAGGATGGACAGGATTAGGAATAAGTATATTAGAGGGTCAGCCCAGGTTGGAAGGTTTGGAGACAAAGCCAGAGAGGCAAGATTACGTTGGTTTGGACATGTGCTGAGGAGGGATGCAGAATATATTGGGAAAAAGATGCTAAGGATGAAGCTGCCATGTAACAGGAAAAGAGGAAGGCCTAAGAGAAGGTTTATGGATGTGGTGAGAGAGGTCATGCAGGTGGTTGGTGTGACAGAGCAAGATGCAGAGGACTGGAAGAAATGGAAACAGCTGATCTGCTGTGGCGACCCCTGATGGAGCAGCCAAAAGAAGAAGAAGAAGATCAAACAATGCAATACTTATTATCACATGAACAATATGTTAAAATGAATAATTAAGAATTTATACATTTAAATGTTTGCTGAAATATTAAAGTTTTACTTTTTAAAATATGCTTCCTAATTTCCTACATTTTTCAGCAAGTCAGCAAGTACCTAAGGAGTAGACATGCACTGGAAGCAACACTGGGTCATCAGTCACTCATATAAATAACATGGCCCTTCATGTCCCACCTTAAATGTGAAAGATTCCTGTCAGTTTCCTGGAACCACTTCAGACTCGCTAGTGGGATGCCTGCCCCAGTACATGCTGCCTACTTCACCCTAGGGGGATGCCAGTAGTTGATCTTCTTCTTCTCCTTTTGGCTTTTCCTGGTTAGGGGTTGCTGAAGTGGAACAATGGTCCACAGAACGATTGGCAGTGGAGTTTTACAGCGTCAAGTTGCAGCCCGGCACCCAACCTTCTACAGAAGGCACACACATGCACACATTGACACCTAGGGCCAATTTAGAGTGTCCAGTCCACCTGCAGCATGTCTTTGGGATGTGGGAGGAAACCAGAGCAAATGGTGGAAACCCACGCAACCACAGGGAGGACATGCAGGCACCATACAGAAGGCACTCCAGCTGAGAATCAAACCAGAGAACCTCTTGCTGTGAGGCGGTAACACTAACCACTGTACCACTGTGGCTGCCTGGGATGTCAGCAGACGATAAACCTTATTATTCTTCTCTGATCTACCTTCCATCAATTGCCTGGGCCAGTAGTCAAACTCAGATTGTCTGCATCCAGTGTGCTGCTGGTGACTTGCCTCAATGGTGGCTTGGAATCTAGTCTGTTTCTGTTTTCCTTAGTAATATGTTAAGCCTCTGGCCTGCACTTGCAGGCTGGCATGTATTACGGATATTAGTATAATCTGTAGCTAAGCATTGTCAATTTCTCAGAAATATAACCTAAGAAAGAATTAAAAAGTTTAAATGTGATCCAGGTCCCTCTTTATCACTGGTAGAGATCACTGTATTTTTCTTTTACACTAACTCTTTATGTGACAGAATCAGTCTGTTTTCCTCTTCCTCTAGAACTTGAGGCCACCTAACTCTTCCCCGTTTCCTACAGATCTATATAACTGTATGTATAATAGTAATCACTATATTTTTCTTCTAATTTGTTTACCAATTACCCTTGATGTTCTTTTGTACAATTTATGTTATACATCAGTTATTTCATTCCTGGATCCTACTTTCTGGTGTTAACTTAATTTTCTTTTGTGTTTTGCTAGACACGAGTTACTTTTTGTGGAGGTATATCATGATGAATCAAGTGGAATCAATTATTACATAAAAACTGATTGAACAAACACTTGTGCTTGCAGTATACTGGTAAATCCTGCCCAACTTTCTATTAATCTGTTGCTTTGTCACATTCTGTGCATTAGCAAAGCTGTTTCACACTGTATTGAGTTTAATTTGCTTTAATTCTTACCAGTTCTATATTAATTTATTAACTGTCAAATTGCTGGCAATCATGTTGTTGTTGTCTTTCGGCTTTTCCCAGTTAGGGGTCACCACAGCGGAACTCCGGTCCGCTAATGATTGGCAGTAGATTTTCACGGTGCTGAGTTGCCAGCTCGACGCCCAACCTTCAACGAATCATATAGATTACAAAATAAACTTTCGACAATGCATTCCATAAACTGAATTCATACACAGCTCAGCTCAGATCAGAACTTAAGTATGCAGCCCTACAGCCCTGCTACACCTTGCTAAAAATGTCCTGTACCACTTAAGCTTCCAAAGAAATTAAGTTTTGAGAGCATATATGCCTGTTATGTATTTAGTTACCTAACAGGGAGTAATAGAATAAGATATTACGTAATGAAATATTTGCTTCCTATAAGTCACAGTGATCAGACTGTATTTTAGTTACAAGGTAAATATTCAAAGAGGGACAATAGTTCAGGTGATCTTTCTCCTGTATTATGAAGAAGTTGGGGCATTCACCCAGCAATAGCTAGAATGACGAGACTGCAACTAGCTGATGAGGGTCTTTGCCCCCTATACACTAAGTATACCTAGGTCACATAATGATATGATTCTTAAACCTAACAAAGTCCCACAGTGGAAAATTGCATTGAAGGCAACTGAGTAAAAGTGATGTGGAAACAAATCCACCAGGATACCACGTAACAATAAAATGATTGTTACACTCAACAAAATGTTATGTACAGGCGACACATTCAACAACAAATGAGACATATTTTTGAGGAAATGAACCAACAATTTCACATCTTTGTTATGATACAACAAATCAAAGAACTTCCATTTTACAAAAGCCGAACTGTACCCTTCCCAGTTTGGCTTTGTTAAGGGCAGGGCAGATCATGCCTCCTAAACCTGGTGGGCTTTTTGGAGACAGTTACCAAGGCTATAGATGAGGGAAAGGTGGTCCACACAGCCTACCTAGACCTCACAAAGGCATTTTGACACCATTCCCCATTCAGATATTATAGACAAGCTCACCAGCCTGAACATAAACCCCTACGTCATGAGATGGGTTGCCAACTGGCTCATGGACAGAACCCACATGGTAAGAGTTGCGGGAGCTAGGTCTGACTCTAAACTGGTTACAAGTAGCGTTCCCCAGGGCTCAGTCCTAGGACACCTCCTGTTCAGCATATACTTCTCAGAGGTACAGGCAAGCACAGGAGGACTATGGCTGACCAAGTTCATAGATGACTGCAAACTAGGGGCAATAATTGACTCTCTGGCTGACACAGACTTCCTCCAAAAAGTTTCACTGAGACAGATAACTGGTGTCAAAACCATGGCCTCAAGCTAAATGCAAAAAAGGGCATAGTCATCCCCTTTGAAAAAAAACATAGTACCCACAAACTATCACATAGGTGGTAGCCTCCTAAATACGGAAGATGTAATAAGGGATCTGGGGACCCAAGTAGATAGTAGCCTCTCCTTTGACAATCACATTGCCAAAGTGGTGAGAAAATCCTTCTATGTGGCCCACCTAATCACAAAAGGCTTTGCATCCAGATCAGAGGAGGCCATTGTGCCCCTCTATGCATCACTCATCAGACCCATCATAGAGTACAACGTCCCATTTGGGATGTACCTTACAGGACACCTGCTACAGCTGGAAAGACCACAGAAGTACCTCTCCAAGAGGATCAATGGCCTCAAACAGATGCCCTATGCAGCTCAACTGAAGAAACTCCAGCTATACTCGGTTGCATACCGCCTACTCAAAGGTGATCTCTGCCTGACATACAAGGCCATGTCCAACCCAGAATTGATGGGCATGCTCCACCTAAAGAAAACCATATCCCCTCGAGCCACACACTCTAGGGATCTAAACCTCACCACAACAATAAATAGGATGTGCTGGAGGGATAAATTCCTGTCCCAGAGACTTCCCTTGCTCTGGAACAGGATTCCAGTCTACATTATGCAGAGCTCCTCACTAACCCTCTTCAAGAGAAACCTTGACGAGGGGATGGGAAACAGAAAGTATACCCCGGGGATCACTTCAATGGCTCTGCTTGACAGAGGGACAGGGAACTAATCTAAGGAGGTGGCGAAAGCCAACACTTTCCTGCTAGGCTTATAAATGCCTTCGGGCAGATAGCCTAGTACTGACCTATGAACCTATATTTCTGTGCTTAAAAATCAAGACTACTAAACACTTCTGTAATGTACATAAAAGGTTTTATTAGGCAGTTCATAAGAAAGGTGCCTTTGATTACCTAACATGCAATGGCCTGGCTAAAAAGACTTATTTGCTGACTTGCTTGTCACTGAATAATAAGTCTGTCAATGTCTAATAATTCAAAATCACAACTCTCAAGCTAATCTTTTCATATGCAATTTATTAAGAGACTCAGATTTCCAACACAGCCACTGATTACTTTTCCAGTTTTTCATCTGTTAGACCTCTCAATGGTTCTACATCACAGTGACATCCTAACATATCTTTGGTCTCATCCAGGAATGTTTGTGTACTTGACCCCTGACTAAAAATGTTACCATGTAAGATAGGTCTAGCAATGAAAACACACAACACATTGCAGTTTAGTAAAGTAACTATTAATGTGATTCTTAGAGTGGGTAGAGGTCTTACTTTTTTAATGCATATTATATTAATAATTGAACAAATGTAGTTGTAAAGATAGCAAACCTGCATTGTAATTTTCCTTCATGTTTTAATTGATGTTTCTTCACTTTGATTTCATATTTAGGGAGACCAATGAACTTGAGGTGACAGGAACGTACACTACGACTGAACATGTAAATACCAACAACATGCAATGTAATGAAAATGAATATGCAAATGACAAATCTATGCAACATAATGAGAATCGATATGCAAGCATTAATGGTGTGCAAAGTAATGAGTATTATACCTTGAAGGAAACTATGAGGTTAGTGACTGTTTCATTGTTTTTTAACGTTTTGGAGAAATAAAATAATGTTCCATCTTTCTGATGATCTAAATATTTTTCCTATAAAAATGAATGCCTCCCAGATGTTGCAATCTTAAAGGTCTTCTTGATTTTATGAAATGTTACCCTTTGTGTCTTTTTACATCTGTCATTTCTACTCCTAAGCAATTAATGAATGTCAGTTTACAATATTCAGATACACAGTAGTTTTATTGGGGAGAATCCTTCTGCAGTCTGGATAGACTTGCTAAAAATATTTTCTGTATAATGCATCTTCCGTATAATTACAAGTTCCTAATTTTAAGCCTCGTGTTTGCTCTGCTGTGCAAGATGTTACTAGATATGATTAATGGTGACTTTATGAATTTGAAAATTTATTATCTCAGTGAGCCATCAATGACATATGTAGACTTTATGTTTAATTATATGTATACAGATAATTCATGTGAAAATGATGTGAAAGGAAGCTGTGCAAGAACTGTCTGAAAATATAGTTTTTAAAAGTTTATATAAGCAGTTATACACAAACCTAGCATCACAGTTTTTGGGACCACCAAATAATTTGGCAAAACAATGAGATTATCCCTCTTGGTCTTCCTTCATAACATGTGTGACCATAGCTGAACTATCTGCTGTTTTCATGTTTCTGTAGTGTTCTGTCAGATTAGTCAGTACTTTAGTCATGTGTTATAGATGAAATTATAGCACTGTTTTGAGGGACTGTTGGAGACTATTCAGTGCACATCTGCTTCTTAATAATAATGCCTTAGCTTGGCAATGCATGTTGTTGAACTGTAAATCTTAAAATGCAATTATTTAAATAAAGACATAGCCCACCACAAGCTCTCCAGTATCAAGACTAGATGCAAACATTTCAGAACTGCAACATCATTCATATTTTTGTCTTTGCTTGTTGTGCATGTGCAAACCAATACATTTTGTCTCAGTAATTATAATTAGAAATCATTTTATAATAACAGCCATGCAATGTGAATATCATATGATTACTTCATATCTTTACAAGCTTCTTACCTTGAGGCCAGCCTAGATGCATCAATATTTTAAAAACATATTCACAATCATGTTGGATTAACTAACACAGTGCATTCGCTATCCAAAGTTAAAGAAAAGGGTGAAAGCAGATTATGAAAGCAGGTTATGTCTTAAGGTTCTGAGTTATCTCTTCTCCTTGGTTGTTCCGAATACCTCATCCTCCTCTACAATTTTCTAGTTTAATTTCAGTCCTAACATTATTCAGCCCTGTCATGAATTTATTCTCTCATTCTAGTTCACACTTATTTTTCTTATTCTCCTTCTCCTTCCTCTGTACTTTAGCAGTTTCCATTTGCATCTCGCTTATGTCAAGTTCCACACCAG
This sequence comes from Protopterus annectens, assembly GCF_019279795.1. NCBI lineage: Eukaryota > Metazoa > Chordata > Ceratodontiformes > Protopteridae > Protopterus > Protopterus annectens. The sequence goes on along the minus strand of NC_056744.1, from coordinate 1,081,142,880 downwards.
GTGGAAGGTTAGCATAATGGTTAAGGTGTTTACCTTATAGACACAAGGTGTAGGGTTTGATACTCACAAGGGGTAATTGGCTAGGCTTAAAATGACCCACAAGGGCAGTCAGCCTAGTATGAACCTATGGACCTTTATCAACCCTCAGGGTTGGGGGCTGGTATAATGGTTAAGATGTTTACCTCGCAGACAAGAGGTACAGGTTTTGAGTCTCACTAAAGGAAGGTGGCTAGGCTTAAAATGATCCACAAGGGCAGCTAGCCTAGTGCTTATCTATGAACCTATAAACCATTTTGGGTCATCACTCTTCCACCTCCCCATGACCCATCCAATTCCAACAAGCCAAATTTTTCCAGTATCTCTGCAGAACTCTACCACTTAAAATACTCCTAATTTCTAAAACCTACCATTTTCTTATACCAGAGCAGGTCCACCTCATTGTAGGGTCTGTCTCCTGTTTTTGACACCTCTAACATGTGAATCTTGAACTATAGATGACTCTCTCAAGAGTCTTCATGGTAGTCATCCAGTCATCAAGACTTAGTCTTAAAGTTGGCCAAAGTAGACCTTTGTTTGACATATAGAGCAATTTATTCTATCGACTGTGAACATGTTGAGGTAGGAACCTATCCCTCCAGCAAGTCTTGTTTATTCATTGGTGAAGATTTAGGTCCCTAATGTGGGTGATTGTATCCCACTAGTTTTGCAATGAAATAGGATGCCAAATAGGATTGGGCCTTTCATGACTTGAGAAGTGAGATGAAAATCACCTCAGAACAGTTGATAGACTACAAAGTATAAGAAGAATCATATTAATTTGTTAAGATAGCTGAAGGAGTTAAGGCCTTTAATGTTTTGTTTAGAAATCTTTGGGACCTTTCCAGTCCACTACAGTATGCTTGAAATTTTACATACCAAAGGGGGCACTGCATTCAATAATGGGTATGATGATTTCTCTGGATTTCCTTACTGTGGTGGAAACATGATGAGAGAGAGTTGTGTACATAGTATTTAGGTCTCTTATTAATATCTCTGTCTGAAGAGAAGTATTATTTACGATACAGGAAGTGGGAGCAGCATTTTTGTTGAATATTACTATGTCCGTACTTTTTTGCATTTTGTTTGAGACCATTTTTGGTGCACAATGTATGTGCTTATTCCAGCCCTTGTTGTGGTTGTTTAATATCAGTGGAGGAGTGGATAATAATACTGTGCTTGCAGTAAATCAGCAGACTTGGCCAACCACATTTCTGTGATATTGGCTTGGATATAAGCAAAATAAATGCCCTACAAGAGTAGGCCTGGAACCGAACCCTTTTATCAGCACTAGTTTACAATTTTAAAGTGTCTTGGTCACCTTCAGAAGCATATTTGTTTTATAATTGTGCGGTTTGATTTTTCTAGTTTCACTGTTTACTTAGTTTTTCTCTACAACCAGGACCATAAAATGATATCCTGGTAAAGACTGGGTAATATTTTACATATTACTGGAAAGTATTATGGACAACCAAAATAAATTACTTTTTTAGTTGAGCAAATTATTAATTACATTGTAGTTTGATTATTATGTCATCAGATGTGTTAATTTTCAACGGGAAGTGTTCCACCTGCAAGAACTAATTGACAACTTGTATTTCTAGGAAGTAAGAAATTACTACTAATGCATTTTGCATGGAAATGCAGCAGTCTGTACATTTAATTTATGTAGTGAGGCATTGTGAGTTCAGTCTTCCATGATGTCATGGCAGGGATTTTCAGCTCTGAGAAAAAGAAAAATCATGGGACTGTACTTATCAACAAAATAATATGCAAAAACAGCAGACTTTTTGTATCAGGACCTGTATAAATTGATATTGTATACATTAAGGAGGTTATATGTAATGCTAGTAGTTTGCTACTTATACTTGCTTCAGAAAGTGATCAGTGCACATTAAGTTCAAATAAGGTACCAGCAGCATTCGCAGCTTATGATCTGTAGATATCCAGTTTGCGATCCAATTGATAGAGTAAGGTTTTACATTAAGTATTTTTCTTTTTTCAATAATATGAACATGGGGATAGTGTCTAATGCCCTGGACAGGTCAAAATAAATAGTATGCATGAGTGAACATGGTCCATTTAATCTGTAACATTTTCAAATCAACTCACTAGCTTCAGAAGACAGGAGCTTGCCTTCTGTAAACTAAAATGATTGCTGTCTGCATCAGTTAAGTTGCATCAAAAGCTCATAAACTAGTTCTTCTATGATGCAGTCAATGGCTTGGTGTATAAAACTGATGAGGCTGACAGGCCTAAAATTATCCATGTCTGCAGAGAAGACAGGAGCTTGCCTTTTGTAAACAGAACTGATTGGTGTCTGCATCAGTTAAGTTGCATAAAATGTACGTAAATGAGTTCTGCTATGATACAGTCCATGGCTTGGCATATAAGGCTGGTGAGGCTGGCAGGCCTAAAATTACCCATGTCTGCAGAGTAGCTATCTTATACAGGGGAATCCCTGTCACTGCTCTCCAGGCATTAGGCTCAAGTTCTATGCATAGGCTGAGGTTGAAGAATTTAAGCAGATGCTCATATAGGCCATATTTTACACTGATGAGAATGTAGCCCCATACTTTGTGTGGTTCTATGGAAGTATTATTTGTAGTCTTGACAGGGATTCTAAGACTTGTTACAAAGTAATTTCAGGGGAAACTAATTTTCAAAGATAGTGGGGGCAATATTATGTATAATTTGGGTAAAGCAAACACTAAATGGGTCTCCTAATAATTGCTTATATCCTTGGGATAATAATTCTATCCATTCTCCTAATAAGTCACCACTAGTAGGAAACATTTCTAATCAGCATACTTAATTACTTTCATCCCTAGAGAAAGTGTGCTTCTCCAGGCAACCCATGGCTCAGTTTCCCACAACACTTAGTCAACATTGTTCCATCCTCATCTCGTTTCCTTTTATCAACTGCTCTCACATTCTTTTAGGTAAAGACAAAGGCCAGGTCTGAAAGTACATAAAATACATCCAACCCTTGTGCTGACTCCTAGCCTTGTGTATACATACCAGTGGGTCATCACAATTCAGTCCGTATAAGGAGCCTATCGCCCATAGTTCCCGCAACATAGCTATGCCTGCACCCCACATTTCAGACAACTTGGAGAAGGCAATGATCTAGGGACAGAACAGCAAGCAATGAAGAACAAATAGAGAAAACCTAGAACCTTCTGCCCCCCACTTCATCTTACCATCTGGGCATATGAAGAGAAATGAGAGGACGATACATGTAGAATTCTGGCTAAACCTTGCAAGAGGAAATTTTACAACCTCACACAAAAAGAACTGTCTACTCCTAAAAGGACTCAGTGAAGACAAGAAGGGCTATGAAAGCAGGCAAATGAGGTGGCATCTTCATTACAGACACCGAGAAATACAATTACAACATTGAAGAAATAAGCAGAGCCAGTCCCATGAACTGTTCCAAAATGTTCTCTCAAAGCACCAGCACTACAAGAATCCGATAAAAACGTATTTTATTCCACACATAAGTTCTAGATGCTATCAAATTATATGACTTTATATGACAGTTTATTATATATTGACTATATTTGTAGATTTGTGTACTTTTTCATCTTGTTTGATTTTTGGGATTTTTGTCAGATTCTCCATATTTACATTATTCTGCCCTTCTTAGTGTCAAGTAATTATTAGACCCATTTAAGTAATTGTTAATTTGACATAATTCCTAGCAACACTTACTCTAAATTCAGAATGCAACTTGAAAAACACCTTCATCAAAGCCAAATGCTCCTACAATGCAAGACATATCACCCAATACACTGTCACTATTTCTCTTTTCCACTTCTCCTCTCACAGAATTACTGAAGGATGACCCACTTAGAAACTAATAATGTACATATTCAGTTTTATACAGTTTTTGTATGTAACTAATCTGAAGTATTCTGTTATTACCTACATTCCTGCATTTGTTTGTATTTCACCCAGACTAAGCTTGGAATTGGCCAGTAGTGATCAGTCTATTACACTGGTAAACTTACATATGTGTATGTACAGATTCACTTCAGAAGCCTGAAAGCCCAAAATCCTGAATTTCAAAGAACTGAGACGAAAATTTTGAAAGTTCAAAAGACTGAAAACTCAAAAGTACTGAATCTCAGAATACTGAAAACAGATAGGATACCAAAACTTACTATATTGCAACATAACTACATACAGAAACAAATAAAAGATAAAATATTTACCACTTCTTCAAGTATAAGCAGGGGGGCAAGCCATTCTGCACCCCCCACACCCCCTGCTACTTAAATATATCAACTCCAAGATTGCACTCCACAGAACAAAATGGCAAACATACCATTATGTGTTTCATGACTGCCTGTTGTAACATTAGTCATGTTCCCCTCTAACTTGCTATATTACAACATAACTCATGTTAGTGTAGTGAAGTGCGATCTCGAAGTTGATATATTTAAGTAGCAGGGGGTGCAGCCCCCACATGGGGGGGGTGCTGTGGGCTTGCCCCCATGCTTATACTTGGAGAAAACTAATATGGTTTGTCTTGTATTTGTTTCTGTATCTACTTCTGCTGGAATATAATAAGTGTTGGTATCTGGTGTGTTTTCAGTATTCTGAGATTCAGTATTCTGAGATTCAATATTTTGAGTTTTCAGTCTTTTGAACCTTCAAGATTTTGGTCTCAGTCTTTTGAAATTCAAGATTTTGGCTTTTCTTCTTCTGATGAATGATGTATGCACTTATCCATATCCATCCCCATTTTCCATTTCCACGCTGATTAATGAGTGGCTGAACATTGTTCACTTTTAGTCACAATCAAGTTCATTGTAATGGAAATATTTTTTTCTTGCTTATATTTTCTTTGTTCTGTTGGAGATCTATGTTAAAATTATTCTTACATATTTGTGTGATGAAGTTAGTCACTGTGAAACAAATGACTACCTCTGAAGAACTGCACATAAAGAACATTATTATTCCAGTGTATATTTATTTCAGTACTGCAGACTCTAGAAAATTATTTTCTACAAATAATAAAATAACTCTGCCAAATTCTAAAACTGCAGAACAATTAAAACCATAATACAAATCTGCTTTTATGTAATCTGTTGATTATTTACCAAAATGCTGAATCAATGATTGGAACTGTTGGCCTTCTGTCTTCAACATAATGTTGTAGGACAGGAGGAATGAAAACAATTAAGCAAATAAATATATAACAATAAAATACAGAATAATTAATAACAATAAGTCATGGAATAAAACAATCTATGGAATCTATTGAAATGTTTTTAAGAACTGAGTGCTAACATAATACATATGATGTACGTTTAATATGTTTTAATGTTATTTATACATATTTCCCTAGATTATTCTCCACTAAGTGAATTTCCATTTGCACAGACTGAATCATGTTTATGTAACTGCTTAACAATTTTTTTTTCTAAATTATTAGCAACTAATGAGACCCTTATTTTGTCTTTCAGATCCACAGAACATTCAAATGCTTATGACAACATTATGGCAGAGGAGGAAGTTGGAAATGTTATTGTTACTGCTATGTAATCCCCTGGTATAAACTGTCTACTCTTCAGAGCTGAAATGAATATATATCTGAGCTTTCATGGAAAATACTGAAATAATTATGTCTGAGGCACAAAATGAGTCAAATTCCATAAAAGTGCATCTGTATGATCTTTCTTCTGCTTGATTTTTAAATTTGCTTAATTGCTACAATTATTAAATTAATGACTGTAGCCCCCTTCGATCAAAAGTGACTTTATAACGGCTTCTTTGCTTTCACCAGAAAGCTGGCATCCAAACTAATTTTGTGGTACTTGTAGGTCTATGGAGGATATGTGTCATCTTTTTACACACTCTGACACCAAATGGTAACCCAGTAACTCCTGTTCGCAATGTTTACTGTTTCTAGTACTGTTTGCTGCAGATATGGATTTATAGACTTTGTGAATGTATAATGGTGGCTATATGTCACTGCATTCACTATTGTGTACATGTGCACTGAACTGTTTCTTAGATCACACTAGACCTCCTAGACTTAGCCTTCTGTCACTTTTCAAGTCCTCAGTTGCACGTTTCTTAACAGACACAGAAGTGCCTCAGTCTTGATTTAAAAAGCAACAAAAATTAGAACACAGATTAGAATATACATTTTTTGTTGTTCTTGTTGAAAAAAGTGTGAGTCTCAATTATAGCCTTGCTGTCTTTCACTGAGTATCTGTTCTGAATTTAAAATATGATACAGAATTAGAACATAAACGAGAGTTAGACAATTTATTTTACAAAGTGGAATTCCCAGAGTCATTAGAGCACTGGTACTTTTTACCAGATATCCACTCTGGATTTAAAAAGGGATAATGAAGTGAAGCATAAACTAGAATAAGCCATCTTATTTCATGAAAGCGGGATTTTGTGGGCTGCAAGCTTGCCACATTTTAACATAGAATGCATGACCATCTTCTAATAAAAAGTTATGCATAGTTCGTGTGGAAGGGAAATATCACTGATTAAAGTTCAAAAGCAGTGTATGTGATGGAAACTCAATTTTGTTTACCCAGAATTCCTAGTATAGTGATTCAGCTATGGCATATGTAACCGTAATTATCATGTGCTTGCATGGTACATACCAGCACTACAATGTGTCCAAGTTAGTGACTAATAAAACCTTTTTCATGATTATATCATCCTGTTGGCAAAGAAAACTCCTGAACTCTACCATAATGATATTGGGCATATTTTTTCTTTGCACTGTATGTGGACATATGGTTTAGTTTTATTAATTTTATAGATTTATTGACAGAAAATATGGACTGACTTTGTTACCATAATTGCAGGAATGGTTTTAGATGCTGCTGACTTGCAAACATCACACATTTTCAAAACTTCAGTTACTGGTCATCAGTGTTTTGTGTGTGTGTGTGTGTGTGTGTGTGTGTGTGTGTGTGTGTGTGTGTGTGTGTGTGTGTGTGTGTATTCTACATTGTTTGTAAAGTGTATTTTCATTACTGCTTGCAGATTTTGTGATTTTTCTATATATAACTTATGTTTCCTTACAGATACATGGTGCTTAGTAGGCTTTTTTGATTTTACTGATTACTGTTAAAGATGCATTACTTGATGTTTTTCAGTTTTTTCAATGTTCTAAATACCTGCATGAAGTAATTTTTGTTTCATGTGTTACTACTTATTGTGTTCATATCTCTCAAGGTATATGGGTAAACAAAAAACAGCTCAGTGGGTCCTTATTCTTTAAACTTTCATGTAAGGGAATGTACAATTATTATTATAGGGAATCAATGTAGCAGAGATTATGCAGATCTAAGACCAACTGCATGCCTGGTAGGATACATCAAAATGATTAAAAGTGAAATGACATGAAAAGAGTGAATGCTGTTTATTGTTTGGAAGCAGTGTTATTCTTAACAGAAAGAGCCAAAATGAAGCAATATGCTTAAGTAAGGTGTTATCTTTTGCCAAAATTACTCATAGTACAATCATAATAAAGTCTGTCTGTAGGTATGTGTTATGATGGAATATAAAGAACCTTTGTAGCAGAAACATTCAGCTGTATTTCCTGCTTCAGTTAATTTAAGGAACATTGTTTCATTAATGTATCACATCTCATTTGATGCATTGTTTCTTAATTAGATGTCATTGCTAAAGTTATAGTATAATTTCCAGAATAAAGCAGCAACTGCAGGTAAAGAGGGCATCCTCATGATACATTACATATTCCTTTAATTTGTATTATTTTTTTTATACTTGCTATATTTTGTCACATCAGTACTGTTTCAATTTAAAATAGTGCAGTCAAAAAATTGCACAAAAATTAAAAAAATCATAGACTGAAAAAAATGTTTCTCTGGACTGCTAAACACATTAATAGAATACATACAAACAGATATTATGAATACAATAGACTCCCTCTTATCTGGCCTCTCTTTAACCGGTCTCCTTTTTAACCAGCCATCAAATTTCTGCTGTAGTCCTAGCAAAAGACAACAGAGAAGAACAACACTTCCACATCCTCTGGGCTAAATAATGGCAGACATTTGAGTTTTTAGACTTCATATTCATTAGAAAAATACATACTAACACAAATCCTGTTTATCTAGCTGATGTATAACCTATAAATATTATTTTGTATGTTTTTTTCTGATTAACCAGCCATTCGTTTATCCAGCCTAAGATCTAGTCCCAGTGAGACCGGATAAGAGGGAGTCTACTGTACTCACCACAATGTCAGTTTTGTGTGTGTGTGTGTGTGTGTGTGTGTGTGTGTGTGTGTGTGTGTGTGTGTGTGTGTGTGTGTGTGTTTATGTGCTGTCTGATCAACCTATCAGGACTTGTGTCTCTTCACCAAGTTCTTCTTGGCCAATCAGATTTTTTCAGGCTGCTAAACCCACCCCTTAGCCTGCTCTGAGCCATTCCCAAAATAATTCTGCCAGTTCACTTTACTCTAATTCTTTCTAATTATGGCTTTAAGGAAACCAATTAGCTTTGCACCAACTGATAATGAAAAACAAAAACAAACAAAAAAAAACTATGCACAAGTTGAAAAGCCAAGGAAAACTAGAAGAAGCTAGTTGGCAATATGTTCAGCAACCAGAGTACCTTTTCACAGATCTAGCAATATGGAAAGTGGACTTAAATTCTATATCTAACATAGTCCCACACAGAGCAAGCCTAACTGGTAAAACTACTAATGCAGCAACTCTCTTGTAACTGTGACACACACAGGGAGATTTGGAGCAGGAAGTCTTGTATGATTTGCAGTGTTTTGCAAATGTATGCCTAGTAGATGATAGACCAAGTAGCCTCTGCATAAATATCATCTGTGGAGGTACTGTGAGAGAAAGCCTCTGAAGTGCCAACAGCTCCAGAAGAATGACTTTTTGTAGTCTTTTAACAGGTCTTACCATACTTTTCATAGTAAAAACACTATAGTATTAGACAGCCATTTGGAGAGCCATTGTTTTGCTATATCAACCATTGTCAAAGAAAATAATAACTGCTCAACTTTCTTAATAAGAGCTGTGCTGGCAGTCAGTTCCTCAATTTTCAATGAACATCTATGGTATGGAGCCACCATTCCATTGGACTTGTACCGCTCAACTGTCCAGATCTTTGCAGAATGTCAAGATTTCTGCCTCAAAATTTCAGTTTGTTCTTCAAAAGAATTGTGGTTTTCTGGCAAATCACGGGAATGATCCAAGGGATGAAATCACTAGATAATGACATTCATTTGAGTTTCAGACTTCATATCCTTTAGAAAATGCATTTTAACACACACCATGTTATTCTAGTTACTTTAAAGTTTATAAGAGCAATATTTAAAATTGCTCCCTATTTTTGGCCCTCTCTCCCCCCATTATGGCAGACTTTGCTCAGATTCCTTTGGCTAAGAAGTTGAGGGCTATGATTGGAAGTGGACACTGGGGAAGGAATATGAATAAGAAAGCTGAGAAATTGTTTTAAGTAGTCATCAGTAGCTAATATACTGTATAAAGAAAAGAAGAATTATTATGCTGGACAACTCTGTCCCAGTGAATGAATAAATAAGTAAATAAATAAAATAGAGAGTGAAGGCCGATAAGGCTTGCATTTCTGAGATGTTCATACCTGAAGTAACAATGATTGAGAAGACTAGGAAAAAATATTAAGTATAATATAGTGACACTTGACTTGGAAAGGGAAAGAGTTGTCTTCTTCAGCACATAATAGATGTCCTGCTCAGAAGCAGGGTGCCTTAAGTCTGAGTAGAATGGCTACTTTAACATTGACTTTGTATATTATGAGCAATACCATTATGGTTTCATGTCTGTCTGTATGGAACCTGGATGTGGCACTGTCTACTCCTTAATGGTAGAAGGCTAAAACTGAATTAAATAGCTTGCAATCTTGGAACAGTGCTAGTGACACTGAAAGTATATGTTGCTGCTAGAGATACCCTGCAGAAAACTGCTTACATTTACCTAAAACTGGCATTTTGTGTAGGTGTCTTTGAGTGTCTCTAAGAATAGAAACAACACCCCTCCCCCCAAGACAAGGAAGGTAATCTGATTATGGTAAGAAGGGGAGGAGCTCTGCTATCTTGATTAGTAGGAGCACAGATGACTGTCCCTGACTGGTGAGTCAGAAAACTCCTAGATGGATGGAAGACATCATGGAGGGTGAACTGCCTGGTCCTTCAACATAGGAAATCACACATGCTATGGTTAAAATAAAGAGCCATTAAGGTGAGTATTTCAAGAAGACATGTTGCCTAGATAAAGATTCTCAGACTTAATGAAATTAGAGGGAATGTATAGAGAAGACTTGGTCATGAAAGCAGCAAAGCACCATGTGGATGCACCCAAGACTACATGAGAGGGATGAAACATGCACTTATTGTTGAATGGTGATACAAGCAGACCCCACACTCACTGAATCCAGTCTTGAAGGGGAGTGTGACCTACCCTTTGATGAAGATGCTGTTCATGTTGGGATAATAGGGCCTTACTTAAGTATCAGCTAAGCAGTTAATTTCCTCTAGATCACCTTTGGGATGTGCACTATTACCTATTACTAGACTGAACCCTTCTGGTGCACTATTACTTATTACTAGACTAAACCTTCTGACAATTCTCACTCACAGAGAAGTATGGCTTCTTGAAAAAAGGGATTATGAATGTATCTCTCGCTGCATCCCTCCCTACTTGGGGACTTACCTCACTCCTTTTATGTTACCCATTCAAATGGAATCAAGCCTTTCAGAAGCCAACCCTTCTGTCCCTATAGGCCTAAAAGGACTGCTGACACTTCTAGGATAATGGCATGCAACTAAGGCTCCTGATAACATTACTGCCTCTGAGCTAGATATAATCCCACATAACCCCTTCCTACAGTCTTGGGTATAGATATTGAAGGTCAGCAAGCCAAAAAAAAAACAGTTCCACTAATGCCTTCTCTGTGAGGATTCTGGAAATCTGAATGCACCCCCAAAAGTTCTTATTTCATGCTGTGCAGTTCCTGATAGGAAAGTCTAGAGATGTAAGTCCTGGTAACATAGTAAAGCTAAGGTCCACTGAGTGTTTCTGTTGTGCAGCCTGGCTAGAGGAACTATCAAAACTGAGGATTACATTTGATCAGACAACTTTACGTTGAGGAGACCTTATGATCCTGGACAGTAAGAGAAGATTAAGTAGTCTCAATAGCTTTCAAACAGCTTCTCTTTAGTTTTTAATTTATCCAAATCTTTTGGGTTACTAATACGATGATGGGAATGGACCCCATTTCTAAGACAAAGTATGATTAAAGATCATGAAATTAGTATTGTTTCAATCTTTGATGTTAACAAGAAGTGCTCTTCACAGCATCCACAATATGCCCAGTAATGACTCCTTTTGAAATTCGTATGGGTTTACATATATTGGTAACGGGTCTACTTGATATGATTGACATTTCACAATGTCGAAACCCATATGGCCGAGACCATATGATCAACATTTGAAAAAAAAAAACTAACTTTAAAGATGCTAGTGGGGGGGCTACACCCCCCTGCACCCCCTGTGGGGGACTCCATCCCCCGTAATATACCAACTCTGAGATTGCACTACAGTGTGGAAATGAAAATCTTTCCATTCCGCACTGTATGGAGATGCCGGTTCCCCATCGTCGGCATTTCAAATGTCGGTCATATGGTCTCGGCCATATGGGTTTCAACATTGTGAAATGTTGACCATGTGAAGGGCACCCATTGGTAACATATCTAAATACAATTGTAGATTATTTTTATAAGACTGGTTGCTCCTACTACTATTAGAACTGTCTGGGTATCTTTCTTCCACATTGCTCTCATTTCTGCCTGCAAATCCTGATATTTTATGACTTTGTGTCTCTCTGTAGGCAAGACACTGTAGTCACTGGGTGTGGCAATTTCAGTGATCAATGTTACTTTTGTCTTCTTTTCATGGACCACTATATCGGGTTTTCCAGCATCTATTTTTTGTACTGCTGGTAATGGGTGATCCCATGTGATGTATTCTTTATCATTTTCTGTGATGCTTGGTGACTCATGTTTCCAGTGTTTTTCAGCCACTTCAGTACCATAATGATTGCATAATCCCCAGTGCAACAGTATTGCCACATTATTAAGCCTTTCAGTATACAGTCCTTCCTCCATTAATATGTCACAACCAGCAATGAGGTGTGCTACTATTTCTAATTCTGTTTTACAAAACCTACATTTGTCTGTTTCTCCCACATGTTCAATGGACTTTGTAAACCAATGTGTATATAGCTCACTATCTTGGACAGCCAATGTTAACCTTTCATCTCTTGGTTTGAATTTGCATCTCCTTAATCATTCCTGCATTCATTCCTGATCAACATGAGGTTCTTCCAGAAGTTTTCTATATGTTTAACTATATTTATGCATTTTCCACATTTCTTGCCTTCTCATCTGATCCCTCACCTTATATTCTTTCTTTTGTTTTTTGGCACATTCAGTTGCTGCCTGATTTTTATCTTCTACTGGTTTGATTTCCATTCCTGCTTGATGCCGATATGCTTCTACTAGACTAAGCAGAGAAGTCATCTTAGATTTATTCTCCTCATGTTTCAAAACGTTTGTTAAATTTGGGTCTTGTGAAGTCAGCAGATGTGTGCAGTCCCACGATTACAGATCTATATGTGTAATCAATTTTAAGGAGACCCATCCCTCTTTCAGAACTTCTTCTTCTTCTTCTTTCAGCTCCTCCCATTAGGGGTCGCCACAGCAGATCAACTGTTTCCATTTCTTCCAGTCCTCTGCATCTTGCTCTGTCACACCAACCACCTGCATGTCCTCTCTCACCACATCCATAAACTTTATCTTAGGCCTTCCTCTTTTCCTGTTACCTGGCAGCTTCATCCTTAGTATCTTTTTCCCAATATACTCTGCATCCCTCCTCAGCACATGTCCAAACCAATGTAATCTTGCCTCTCTGGCTTTGTCTCCAAACCTTCCAACCTGGGCTGACCCTCTAATATACTTATTCCTAATCCTGTCCATCCTTGTCACACCCAGTGCAAATCTTAACATCTTCAACTCTGCCACGTCAAGCTCTGACCCCTGCCTTTTTTGTCAATGCCACTGTCTCCAACCCATGTAACATAGCTGGTCTCACTACCCTCTTGTAGACCTTCCCTTTCACTCTTACTGGTACTCGTCTGTCACAAATCACTCCTGACACTCTTCTCCACCCAGTCCATTCTGCCTGTACTCTCTTCTTCACCTCTCTTCCACAATCACGATTACTCTGTACTGTTGATCCCAAGTACTTAAACTCATTCACCTTCACCATCTGTACTCCTTGCATCCTCACCATTTCTCTATCCTCCCACTCATTCACACACATATATTCTGTCTTAGTCCTACTGACCTTCATTCCTCTTCTCTCTAGAGCATATCTCCACCTCTCCAGGGTCTCCTCCACCTGTTCCCTACTCTCACTACAGATCACAATGTCATCTGCAAACATCATAGTCCACAGGGACTCCTGTCTGATCTCGTCTGTCAACCTGTCCATCACCATTGCAAATAAGAAAGGGCTCAGAGCTGATCCTTGATGAAATCCCACCTCCACCTTAAACGCATCCGTCACTCCCACCGCAGACCTCACCGCTGTCACACTACCCTCGTACATATCCTGTACCACTCTTACATACTTCTCTGACACTCCCAACGTCCTCATACAAGAACAGGGAATATATAATCTTGGTATGCACTGATTTTTATAAATCATTTGATGAGCATGAACCATCCTTCTTGTTTTCCTGTTTAATGTATCCAACACGTTTTGGGGCCAGTCAGCCACTCCAAAACTGTAAGTTAGGACAGGAAGACCAAATTGGTTTATAGCTTGAATTTTGTTCCTAGATGTCAGTTAGGACAGGAAGACCAAATTAGTCTATAGCTTGAATTTTGTTCCTAGATGTCAATGCTGTTTTTAGGATTAATTTAAGTCTTCTAAAGTACTCCTTACTAAGTTTTATTGGCATTTGTTTATGTTTTATTGTTAATCCTTCATCAATTCCCAAATATTTATACATTCTCTCTTGCTTAAGTTCTTTTATATCACATTCTTGTCACAAGTTGATGTTTTCTTGGTGTTGCAGTTTTCCTGCTTTAAAGGTTGCTTTTGCACATTTATCAAGACCAAATGCAATCTTGTATCATCTGAAAAAGTTTTGACTACTTGTAGTTGTGCTTTCAGTTCCTCATCTGATGAACTATACAGTTTTAAATCATCAACAAAGAGAAGATGAGAAGTCTTTACACTTTGTTGTTTTCTGGGAGCCAAATTGTAGCCATGACCAAAGCTGTTAAGTAGACAGCTTAATGGAAGACAGAATAGCTGCAGTGACAGAGAGTCACCTTGGAATATCCCCTTTGACTTTTTATCCCTGGGATAATAATCTGTCCTTTAACATGGCTTAATTGCAAAGTGGTTTGCCACTGTTTCATGGTCACTGTAATGTAGTCAATCAGTGTAGGGTGTATCTTTTACATTTTTATGCACTCTTTTATCCATGAATGTGGGACACTATCAAATGCTTTATTGTAGTCAATCCATTCCATACTTAGATTCTTCCCCTTTTTACAGTTCTCCACTATGACTTTATTCAACAAGAAAGCATCCTTTGTCCTATATGACTTTCTTTAATTTCCCTTTTGTTCTATTGCCATAATTGAGTTTTCTTCTAAATTACTATAAAGTCTGTCTGCATCAATTCCAATGCATAGTTTATATGTCGTTGGAAGGCAAGTTATTGGTCTATAATTTTTAAGGTAGCTTGCAGGTTCACTCTTAAGTAAGAACATTGTTTTTCCTATTGTTAGCTGGGTTGGTATCGATTCGGGGAGCGCATATAAATAGTTATTACTCATGGCTAAATCTTCATCCAAAGATGTTAATACTTTTAACCAGAAATTAGGTACTGCATCTGGGCCTGTGGTTTTCCAATTAAAGGCTTTTCTTAACTTTGTTTCAATCTCTCTGGCTGTTACTTCATCCCATTTCATTAAAATATGTAGAAATCCCATATGTTCATGTGTTTTTTTAATATTTTCTTTATTTAAATCAATACGATGCATATAAATAAGGATTGTCTGACAGAAATGTACATAATTAAGATGTAGAAATAAAAGCAAAATAAGTGAGGCCAAAGAAAATGGCGGGAAAGAAGAGTTTACCAGGAAGTGTTGAACAGTTTTATTTTATCACAAATCCTATGCCATTGCAGGGTATTTTTTCTCTAAGTTTAATTATTCTGAATGTAATGTAAGTACCACTATTCTTAGAATGGAAATTCAGGTATTGGATGCACTTTTCAATAAGACAATAGTAAAACACATGAGGCAAATAATCCAACAAAAAATGTCACAGGATACCTTCTCCTTGAAAAGAACCAGACACCAGGCAGAGTAAGGTTATAAGTGCTTTTGTTCCCTTTATTTACACTCAATACAAACGGAACTTCATCAGATACAAAACCTTACACACTTCCCCCCTTTTTTATATACAATTCAATTGCGTAATCACAATCAATTAACTTAAATGAATTAATTAGTTAGATGTGCTCTCAAGTTAAAAACACATTAATATGTTCTTTTAAAAAAATGTTACTATGTATAATACATAAATAATTCTCCTATAAAAACACACATATATAATAAACATTTCATCTGTTTAAACAAAAAAAAAAAAAATATATATATATATATATATATATATATATATATATATATATATATATATTTATACTAACTTAGTTGCTTCTATGTTCAACCACTTAAACCATTTTCATCTAATCTCATCTGCCTTTAAATGAAGCAAGCTTCTTAGGGAAATGCTGTCATTAATACCAGGAAAAACTGTAGCATTCTACACCTGCCAGTGTGTTTCCCTGTATTCTAAAAAACAGGGCCAATTACCCCCCCCCCCCTGTCTACCTACCTTTTCCAATACACAGAAGAGGAATTTTTTAAAATCTTTACAATTTATGCTATGTCTAAATAAAGCATTTGTTTTATCTTGTCTCCTAATTGCATAAATGTGCTGGTAAATTCGCTTTTTTAACTTCTTTTCTGTTTTTCCTATATAGTATGCACAGCATGACTGGCACACGGCCACATAGACAACTCCTTTTGTATTACAATTATAATTCCCTGTCACTGGAATTATTCTATTGTGACCTTCTATCACTATATTCCTACATTAATAGATATACCTACATTCCCTGCAGCCATTGCACTTCCTCATATTACCTAATGGAATCCTATCTTTGTCTTTCTTCCTTTCAAATAAGTTCTTAATATTGGGCCCTCTTCTGAAAACTATTTTTGGTTTATTACCCAGTTTTTCAGTTAATCCATATGCCCCAAAAACACAATTCCAGTTCTTTTCCACCATTTTACGGACCTCTACACTATCCTCATTATATGTTAGCACACAGCAAGTAGTTGCCTCTTCTGTCTTCTTAACATTCAACAAACTCTCCAGTTTCTTCAATAATGGGGGATAAAAATCTTCTCTCCTGCTTGTTACATAACTCTCCTGTCCCTCTAGGACACTAGATGGGTAACCCCTTATTGCCAGCATAGTCTTTAACTCTATCATTTGTTCTTTAAACCTGTTGTCATCTGTCATTAGTCTTGATATTCTAATCATTTGACCCTTTACCAAATTTCTTTTTTGCCAAAAGGGGTGGTCACTCTCAAAGTGCTGATAACTATTCGAGTGGGTGGGCTTCCTATATATACATGATTCATAACATCCATCCCTTCTATTTTTATATAGGTGGATGTCAGATAATTAACTGCTTCTTTCTCAATTTTACTAGTAAAATTCAAAAAATCAGTAGTGGCATTGATATAGTTAAAATCATCTGCATCATCAAACCCACCTTCCCATAATATTAGAATATCATCCAAAAATCTATAATATCTAACGATATTTTTCCTAAACGTTGAATTTAACACAAATTTGGTTTCCCAATACCAAAGAACAATATTAGCAAATATAGGGGCTACTGCTGCACCCATTGCTACACCTCGGGTTTGTTTGAAATATTCCCCCTGAAACCACGCAAAATTATTTTTCAGAACCAATTCCATGAGGGTAGCTAGGACATACACTGTATCCCTTGAAAATCTGGTTCATTCCCTTAGTGCTTCCTGAAAATATTCCATTCCTTCTTCATGTGGGATACAAAGAAAAATGTCCTTAATATCAATAATCAAGAAAATAGCTTCTTCCTTGAACTCATTCTTTGCCATACACTGTAATAAATGCCAAGAGTCCTTCAAGACATGTTTTTTATCCTCAAAAAATCCTTTTAAATGGAAATCTAGCATTTTTGCTAAAGGTTCTGTTTTACTCCCACCTCCTGCTACTATGGGTCTCATTGGTGGATCCCCTAATGATTTATGAATTTTGGGAATCCCAAAGAAGGCTGGGGTTACAGGATTGTTGTCCTTTAAGTATCTCACCTCATCTTCACTAAAGGTATATTCCTGGAAGAGTTCTTCCAAAATCATGTCTAATCTAGCATTAAAGATGTTAACCTCATTCAGTGATGCTGCACTAAAGTAGGAACTGTCATTCAAATATTTCATCATTCTAGTGGTGTAGTCATACTGTTCCATTACAACTACCCCTCCCCCCTTATCGGGCTTCATGATTCTTACTTCTTTGTTCCTCATTAACTCTGTTAATGCCTGTTGTTTGTCTTTTGTTAAATTTTGGTTAATCCGTCTAGTCTTATTTCCTATTAAATTCCTGTACTCTATTTCATTCAATCTTTCGAAAAGGGCCACAGGTGGTAATGGGGGAGGGGGGGTTATAAGTACCTTTTCTTTTTAAAGTTACTCTGGTTGCATCACTCTCCTTCCCATTCTGCATTACCAACTTTAAATGTATGGCCCTTGCAAACATTTTTAAATCTAAAATGGTGTTAACCATATAATTTTGTTTCTTAGGGATAAAACTAAACCCTTTTACAAATAGTTCTGCATGGGTGTTATTTAATATGATTCCACTGTCGTTATAAATCTTAATCTTATATTCCAGGATACAACCATTTCCATTTTCATTATTGTCATTATTGTTCCCTGTATTATTACTGTTGTCATTATACATAGCTTCAGCAGGGACATTGTTAAACTCAAAGTCATGCTGCAAAAATATATCATTTCCTTCATTGGTTATGTTCAATATATCTAGATTTTGTTTGTTCCCCAAAAATTCATCACAGCATGTCTCATGTGTAATCGCAACACAATGCTTTTCCATATTTACATCAAAATCATTATACAGCTCCTTAAGACATGCTTCATTAGATAAATCATTACATTCTACAGCATACTGTAACATTGAGGCCTTATTGCTAAAACTTTCATTTATAGTATTCAGTCCATTTCCAATGTCCCAGGTATCAGCAACATTCTCTTGAAACAGGATAGTACAAGGAAAGTCAGTATAACACTCAGTGCTGTCATTTCCACCAAACACAGGTGACCATTCATTTGTTTTACTGTGGATTCTTGTATAAACGATCTTCCCCACACATTTATCACCAACAGTCTTGTGCATCACTTCAGTACTAAAACAATTAGAAAAATACTTCAAGTTGTCATTAACAATAAACTGAGATGGTCTTACCATTGGTAGAATGGTTGTGGTGGTGGTGGTGGTCTCCCCTTCCTTCTGTTTTGACCCCCTTGTTGCACACGATAGTCTCTCCAATACTGTTTTGTTGTTGTTGTTGTATCTGGGTGTCCAGGAACCATACTTGCGTTTCAGCCATGCAGACCTTCTTGGCAATGGTCGAAAATCCTGCTCTAAACCAGTCCCTTGCTCACCAAACACATCTGGTTCATCAACCTCATCTCCTGGCAAAATTTTCACAACTTCTTCATCTGTTTCTACGAATGAAACTCTTGACCGACCACCTGCACCTGGAATCGGGTACGCCCTCTTCTGCTCGTATTCTTCCTGGTCTCTTTTCAGCTTCTTCTCTTTTTTCTTTTTAATGTTATTTTCGTGTTGCTCAACCCTTGGGAAGATGGTGGAATAAACCCCTTTGTTTGTCTCAAAGAGGCTATCAGCAGTTATTTCTCTTTGTAATGTCACAATTTCATCTTTCAAACTGCACATTATTCTAGCATTGTCTTTAATTAGTAACCACATAAAGTCAATGACTGTCCGGTCAAACAGTTCTAAAAGTTCCCAGTGTAGAACTGAACCACTCTGAATGTTATTAGGGAACGTATAGATTCTTAGCCCCTTTGGTACTCTTCCCAGGCATATACAGTCTTTGAAAACATGTTGTGAAACTGTAATCCCCTGAATTTTTTCAGAGTTTTTTCCAATTTATAAATTTTATGTTTATAATTGGAAACAGGATCATCACCTACTCTTGGCTGGCCCCCGAATCCGTCCCACGATGGTATCGGTTCCCTGTTCAGCCAGGAGAGGAATTCTCCATCACCCATTGCTTGTAAGCCTTTTCCATTCACTTCACCTACTCCAGTGGCATTCACATCTCTCAGTACCACCCCAGAGTAGGATATTCTAGCTTCCTGCAACTCACCGGGAGACTTTTCAGCAGCAATACAGTTACTAACATTCATTTCTGTAGCAGTATGCATTTCTTTTGCTCTACTAGAAAATACTAAATCAACTTTAGTATTAATTTGGTAAATTAAAACCAAAAGCTGTGTAAGGCTTACACTGTCATCATTATTATTATTGTCCACAGACTTATCCATTGCCAGGAACTTGTCAGTAAACACTGATCTCTAATTCACAAAAAATACTTGCTTGTAGTTTCTCTCTTCAGAGTCAACTTCTAAAAAAGTATCAAAGTCTAAAATTCACAAAAAACACTTGATTGTAGTTTCCCTCTTCAGAGCCAGCTTCCCAAAAGGTGTCAAAGTTTGTGCTTTCTCTCTCTTCAGAGACAGCTTCCAAAAAAGTGTCAAAGTCTTTCCTTGATCAAGTATCCTGTGTACCAATGCACACCAATATCAGAATAGTAAAACACATGAAGCAAATAATCCAACAAAAAATGTCACAGGATATCTTCTCCTTGAAAAGAACCAGACACCAGGCAGAGTAAGGTTATAAGTGCTTTCGTTCCCTTTATTCACACTCAATACAAACGGAATTTCATCAGATACAAAACCTTACACACTTCCCGCCTTTTTTATATACAATTCAATTGCTTAATCACAATCAATTAACGTAAATGAATTAATTAGTTAAATGTGCTCTCAAGTTAAAAACATATTAATATGTTCTTTTAAAAAAAATGTTACTATGTATAATACATAAATAATTCTCCTATAAAATCATACATATATAATAAACATTTCATATTAACTGCGGTAGTGGTGCTGCGGTAGCATTGTCGCCTCACAGTCAAAACGTTGTCCTGTTCGATTCTCAGTTAAAGTGTCTTCTGTGTGGAGACATGCGTGAATGGACGTACCTTCGTTGAAGGTTGTGTGTCAGGGCAGGCAACTCGGCACATAAAAATCTACTGCCAATCATTAGCGGACCGGAGTTCCGCTGTGGCGACCCCTAACCGGGAAAAGCCAAAAGACACAGCATATAATAAATATTTCATCTGTTAAAAAAAAAAAAAAAAAAAATATATATATATATATATATATATATATATATATATATATATATATATATATATATATATATATACAAAATTACTTGCTTCTATGTTCAACCACTTAAACCATTTTCATCTAATCTCATCTGCCTTTAAATGAAGCAAGCTTCTTAGAGAAATCCTGTCATTAATACCAGGAAAAACTGTAGCATTCAACAACACATGCCAGTGTTTTTCCCTGTATTCTAAAAAACAGGGCTAATGAGAGCACATTTAACTAATTAATTCATTTAAGTTAATTGATTGTGATTAAGCAATTGGATCGTATATAAAAAAGGGGGGGGGGAGTGTGTAAGGTTTTGTATCTGATGAAGTTCCATTTGTATTGAGTGTGAATAAAGGGAACGAAAGCGCTTATAACCTTACTCTGCCTGGTGTCTGGTTCTTTTCAAGGAGAAGATATCCTGTGACATTTTTTGTTGGACTTTTCAATAAGCCAATACCCAGTCTTTGCCTCACATGGTTGATAATTGGATCTTTTTCATGTCTGCAAGACAATATAGCTTTTAATGGTCTAGTAAAATTATCTCATGAGACAGATACACTAACAAGTCACATAAGAGATGGTCATTTGCCATCATCTGTTTACTTGAGAACAAGACCACCATCAGTGATGAAGGCTATCAGTATACATTTGGCAATACCAGCAACTAGTTAATTGTAAAAAAAGAAAAAATCTGAACAATCTTATGAGGAGTGACCTGTATGCCATACATAAATTTAATCTCTAATGACCTTTTGAATAATGAGCTTTAATTTTTAAGGAATACATCTATATACATGTATATCCACAAATGCTCAAATACAGTCTCAGGTAGTATGACTAAACTGAGATATCCCTTCCACTTTTTCACAACCCAAGCACAAGAGATTGTGTTCTTCTATAAATGGATGTGAGCCTTTTATCGGCTAATGATACAGTAAGGCCATCATTAGGGATTCTTGTGTCAGGATAAATATAATGTATGACAGATGTAATTAATTGTAGGAATACAAGTTGGGATATCTTAGTATGAGCCCTAAGACTTGGAAATATATGGGTCATGCAAATATTCCCACTGCTTTTATTTACTTTAGATTAAAAGAATATAATGTAGGACAGTATTGAACGATATGTTAAATGCTCCTTATCCGAGTCCAATAAAGGTCACAGTGGAATTACCTATGCTGGTATGGGAGATTGTTGCTCCTTAAAGTCTGATCCAAAGGTATAAGAACATTAATAGACATAATGCCCAGAAGGGATAAGAAATTGTCATAGACCAGTTCACCTCCCTGTGCTTCTACGGCTTGAGGTCAACTGGAGTCAGGCAGCTTCCTACCTAAAATTTCCCCGGTCACCTAACTCTTCTTTCTTCATAGTTCTGTGTGCAGAAGGACTGCTCTCCAGATCTCTTTTACCACAATGTGATAAAATAATTTTCTGGTTATCATATTAACAATACACAACTCTAACAAAAAATAAATCTTCACATAGTCAATAGGACTCATGAATAAGATGTCATCCTATGACCATGATCATATCAAAATAGACTATAGGGCCATGAGGGAACCATAAACATGCTCTATTACTCACCTGTTTTGTGTCGAATAAACAACAACTGCTGAATAATTGTACATCTTCCACACATTTACCTGGTCTAGTAATGAAAACTCAAAGGCAAAACATTTAACCAACCCATCCCTGATATTATTTCCATGTATGTCATAATTACATACAGCAGTAGCTGCCAAGGTAGCCTTATTTTGTGCTCCCCAAAAACCTAAAGGTATCCATGTAAGGTACATTGCCACAGGTTGATAAATCTACCCTTCCTGTTCAAACATAAGATAATTTCATTTAGTTAATCTGAAGAACGAGAAGCAACTGAATCTAACTGCATATTGTAGAAATCATCAGTGCATTATCTTTATGTCTTATCTGTCACTATTAATAACACACTGTCTGCATATGTGATTCTAACATAATGACACCCCTGCCTTACCCTTGTTAAGAACCTAAACAGATTAGACTCACACCAATTTCCAAAAAAGATTTTGGAAGTACTAATATACACATTCTGAATTGTGGTTAACATATTGTAATATTACAAGCTATCAAGTATACATTTCCTCTTAATAAAACCGGAGGTGTTAGTCACATCATAAGAGAGAAATCTAAGGATTTTAAGGTAAATATCAATATGTTGTGGAAGGTAAAACAGTAATGGCTGGAGTAAAATATACACCTAAGAAATCTTCCTAGAGACGAAAGCTACACTGGTGAGAAAACATTAAATCTTCATTGTTTCTTACCAACCTTTTATAAAATAATTTCACTGTGATGCAATAATCCACATTTTAAGATACAGATAGTTCTGTTGAGTCTACAGTCTGGTGTAGTCTTATGTTTTAATATATCTCAGGGTTCAGTCATACATCTAGGTGTTTTATATTCATGTGTTGTAAATAGATTTAAAAGATCCACACGTTAAGGGGTAATGTCTTGATAAAAGGCTTCATAAAACTCCACCAGGAAACCATCAGGACCTGTTGCTGTTTCTCTATTACTTTAATAATAGTATAAATTTCTGGTAGTGTAAATGGGAAGAATTCTAGTTTTGAGATTGAGTAGGATGCCTGTTAAAGCCAAATCACTATACTGCTTCTGTGGCAGAATATTATTTGCCATATAAAATGTTTTGGCAATTTGACAAATGTTGGAACAGCAAAACCACCATTAATGCTAGCTTTGTGTGTGTGTGTGTGTGTGTGTGTGTGTGTGTGTGTGTGTGTGTGTGTGTGTGTGTGTGTGTGTGTGTGTGTGTTTAACAGTGCCAAGACCCAATTCCTTTTGTGAGATTATTTCTAAGAATAAATGGTTTGCCAGCCTTGTCTGCAGAACATTACATCATCCTTCTAATTTGTTTGACATCACAGATATTTAGCTGAATATAAATTGAGCTCTGATGTAATAAAAACTTGCAAAGTTTTAATATATGGTTGCATCCTAGGAATTTAAATATGGCACTTAGATGGACTTCTACTTGCTACATATTATTTACTAAAGATGACTACATATATTGACTGAAAGTTTTTTACTTCCACAAAAGCAACAGCTTTAAAAGCTTCCTTTTTAATAATTGCACAGTGTGCATTAATGGCTTGTTTGATGAAAGCAGTGAATTGAGAATATTTTGGTAGTAGTTCACATACAAGCTTCTCATAGTTAAGTTGCTAGCGGCTTACAAATTGCCTGTGTTTTTGAGTGCACAACACGTGAATTCACAGACTTGGTCACTAAATATACTTACTCTAATTTGATGCAACATTGGTGGCAAAATATTTAGAGGTCGGTAATGTATGGGCAGAGTCCCTGTATCAGGGGGTTGCAGGGGAGTTAACCTTGGGGGAAAAACTTTATTCACAATCAGTAAAATAAATGAATAGAAATCATTTCAAGCAATATCATTATTATGACTATGTGATCCAGCTAGGTTACTGAAAGAGCGTGAGCAAAACGAAAGGCTATAAAAAAAGTCTTCAAAACAAATGAAAAACATAAGTTGACTTGATTTCCTAAATATATAACTGTGATGTGTGTAACTTTTATTGGCAACATAAAATACACATGTCTACCAAGTTCCATTTAACCATGAATTTTCAATAAAAAATTATCTATGCCAAGTTAGATATGAAGTGGATACTGTCCTGCTAGAACTATCTAATTCTAATTAAAATAATGAACCCATCCATCCACAATCCCTTTTTCCCATTTTTGCACATGGGGTCGGGGTGTTACTTTAACAGTGACAATCATCTAGAGCCAAGGTTTACATCACCAGTTGGCTAGCCCTGCCAAAGTATTCTTCCACAAGACACACTCACACCATACTCACACCTATGACCAAGTTAGAGTGTCCAGTCCACCTAGTGTATGTGTATGGAATGTGGGAGGAAACTGGAGCACTTTAAAGAAACCGATGTGAACACAGGGAGGACATGCAGACTGTGGAAAGGAGGCACCCCAGCTGAGAATCAAAAAAAAAGATCCTCTGTTTGAGGTGACAATGCCGTCCACTGTGCCACCCAAAAAATAAGGAATACCATCCTCTAACTATGATTGATGCAGGGCTAGCTAATTACAGTGTACTCTTGCATTTGTTAAAAAGAAAGGAAGAAAAATAAAGGAATGAAACATAAGTAGCACCTAACATACATTTAAGATTACAGTACTTGATATATAGTTTTAAATAAAGCTTTAAATTGTATCTGTCTGTTTTATGTTTTAATGTATATGGAGCTTTTCTCCCCAGGTTTCTGACCCAGTGGACTTTCCCGGTCAACAAATTTCAATAAATAAATAATTTGTTCTGTCTTCACAGCATTAAATACAGCCAGTATTCTCACATGTGAAATGTAATTTACTATAATCAAAACTACCCCCACCCACCTCTTAGAATGAGTGTTGTGGAGTATATTAGAAATGCATTCATGTTCATAAGCTTAGTTACTTGTTCAGATTTAAAGTCGAACTCCTAAAGACTAACAAGCTTGTCCTCACACTTATGCACCCATGCAAAGATACAATTCTGTTTAAACTGATATGTTATACCATTTATGTCTATGATGAAATTTCTCATAGAAAGAGAAGGAGGAAGTGGCACAGTAGTGCATCAGACAGCACTGATGCCTCACAGCAAGAGGTTCCCTGGTTCAATTCTCAGCTGGGGTGCCTTCTGTGCAGGGTCTGAATTCCCCTCTCTGTTCATGTGGGTTTCCTCCAGGTGCTCTGGTTTCCTCCCAAATTCCAAAAACATGCAGTAGGTGCACCGAACACTCTGAACTGGCCATAGGTTTTGTGTGTGTGTATGTGTGTGTGTGTGAGAGAGAGACTGTGTGGAGCAGAAAAAACAACTGCATAAGGGCTAGCCACCTGGCAGTGTAAACCTTGGCTCTAGATGATTGTCACTGTTGAAGTCACACCCTGACCCCATGTGCAAAAATGGAAAAAGAGGTTGTGGATGGATGGATGAAATTTCTCATAGGTATAACATTTGCTACTAAAAATGAATAACTCTTAAAAAACAAGAAAAAATAACCCCATATCAAAAGCATTATTCCAGCATCGAAAGGGAAAACAGAAAACTGGAAACTTTCTGTGCAATACAAGTTAATAAAGACAGAAGGTGTCCCCTTAAAATTTCTAGTGTCCCACCAGGACACAAATGCTCTTCAGCAATTACATTCTGCTTGCCGGTAAGCCATTACACCTCAGGAATTTGTTTAAAGTGTTCAGATTTGTAAAGTAATAATTACTTTTTTCTCTTGTCTTGGTTGGCTCTGCCCTGCTCCGTTCACCCTCGCTAATGCTTGGGCTCTCTCCACTCCCCTGCCCTGCCCCCTATTCCCTCCTGCCCGCACTACCTCTATATTTATAGTAATCACAGCCACACCCACAGCTCACCCTCACATCATCTCCACCAATCACAGCTCCTCAAGTCATATCACATTATACCACACCAACTTGCTCCGCACAAAATACTCCCAATCACTCTCATTCCCACTAGGCATTTTTTATATCACCCACACTACTTCCCCATCCACTAATAGTGCAACCCTATAATTCCTATTCAGAACCCCCCCACCTAGAAACAACTTAAACTTTATAACCATGACTATCACACAACTAAGACTAGTCTGTCTTCTCATAATTCTTTACAACACCACAAGTTATTATTCTAGCAATATCCCTAAACTTAGTAGCACACTACATTATGCACTCTTGTATACAGACACCACACATTATAATAATATCTGCTCACAGTTATTCAAGAATTACATAACGGACCAATTCAGAACTAAACACATATGTTCTCATTCCTACTCCAAAAAAACACAATACTTTCTCACACTCCTCACCAAACTCCAACATCTCTATAACCATTTTAACTCCAGGCTCACCATAAGTGGGGATATCCACCCCAACTCAGGCCCAAATCCATCCTGTCCAACATAAACTGCTCCAACACAAATGTCAGAACATAACACCCCCCACTTTCTTCATCCCTGGGCAAATCAACAACAGCAGGAAAACCAACCATCTTTTAATGCTAAGTATTAATATTAGAAGTATCAAAAATAAAATACCTGAACTCCAGGCCCAATAACACACTACTCCCCAGACATAGTTGTTTTAACAGAAACCTGGCTAAATAAAAACATAGCTAACTCAGAAGTTCTCCCTACCGGCTACAATATCATTAGACAAGAGAGACCACTTCGTAAAGGGGGTGCAACTGCCTTACTGTATTATTTTATTCATTTATTTAAATTTGTTGACTGGGAGTGTCCGACTGGACGTAGGTCCATTTTCAGCGGAGGCCCGGGGAGAAGAGCTCCACAGTTAAAATAAACAGACAGTAGTTACATTGGATTACATAGTGATTAACAATTTAACATAGCAATTACTTACAACATATTTACAGATGAAGAACATAGTACATCAGTAGACAACCAGAATCTTTATCTGTGAAGTACATAACAGACATTAACAAATGTTACAATGAGAAGTTCCTGCTGTATAATAAGTACTAGGCTTATGAGCATCTGAGCTTGCTATAATCAAGGTAGTTAGTGGAGTGGAAAGAAAGGTGGTGGTTGGATGGGGTGGGTGATATTAGAGTGGGAGTTGCAAGGGCATAGCCAGCGTGTTTTTAGGTGCGCTTTTAGTAAAGTTTTGAAGTGGGTGCATGATGGTATGGAGGTAATTGTGGGTGGAAGGGAGTTCCATAATTTGGCTATGGTGCAAGAGAATAGTGCTTCACCAGCAGAGTTATTGGCTTTAGTGATCTGCAAGTGATTTTTGTTGCTGGATCTTAGTGGTCTGGTGGTGCGATAGGGTTGGAGTAGATTCTGGAGGGAATGGGACATTTAGTGGATGGTTTACTAGTTTGTGGGTGAGTGAGAGTTGATACCACTGAAGGAGGTGAGGGAGTTCAAGCCAGCCCTGTTCAGCAAGTGAGAGACAGTGGTGACTATGGTAGGATGCCCCTGTGGCAAATTTGGCGATTTTGTTGTAGCAGGTCTCTAGCTTGTTTAGATCGCATTGCCTTAGGTTGGTATATATTGAAGAGGCATAAAGTAGGGTGGAAATAAGGTGGGAATTTGCTATTGAAATCTTTGCAAGATTATCTTTTTTAATCTGTACAAGTCCAACTTAACTGTCCGTCAATTACCAAACTCCTACCCCTCCCACAATAATTGGGACATACTTATCTCACAACTTCAACTTCACCCTAAAAAGGTCATCACCACAATTGTGCTCTATATTCCACCTGGTAATACACCTGCTAGCCTTGAAGACTTCTTATCCTGGTGTTCTTCCACATACTCATAATAAACCCTTATTCTGGGGGACTTCAACCTAGATTGGTTCACCTGTATATCAGAACCACCAAGTAATCTAATAAATTTCCATGGCTACCAGCAGCTAGTCCAAAGTCCAACTAGATGTGATAAAAAATCTAAAAGGGAATCCATCCTTGACTGGGTCCTAACTAACAACCCCACATTGTACCCTCACACAGGCAGTCTCCCAGACACCTTAAGTGACCACAACATAATATACTTTATATGTAGTAGAACAAGCATATGCAAAACCACTAACTATATATCCACTAGAAATACAAAAAAATTCTCTCCTGAGGTCCTCAACACTTTACTCTGTAACTGTGACTGGACCCTCCTACTTGACCAGGCTGTAGCATATTTCAACAAAACATTTCTACAACACCTAAGACACTGTCGCTCCATTGTGCAAAATCAAGGTTAGAACCTCTACAAACCCCTGGCTCAGTAAAGAAACCAAACAAATCCTCAAGTCCAGAGACACTGCCTGGCTCTACTATCAAAAAAACAAAGAAACACAAAGCCTAACTAAGTACTAAGAACTGCGCAACCGTGCAAAAAAATACATTAGGCTGGACAAAAAAATCCTACTACACAACATTACAAACTAAATACCAACACAACTCGCAAATATTTTGGAAAAATGTAAACCAGCTACTGAAATCCACCCAAAAGGCTACCCCCAAACCAACCACCCCTGACACTAAAGTTCCCATCGAAACACAATTCAACTCCCACTTTGTGAACTCAATTCTATCCTTATTATCACAGGACAGTTCCTTCCTCACTATCCCCCCCCCCCCAACACAAATAACACTAATACAAGCTTTACCCTCAAAACAGTTTCCACCACTTCAATCAAAAGCATGCTCTCCAAACTAAAAACCTCATCAACAGCAGCCAACCTACTCCCCAGCTATTTCTTTTTTTTTTTTTTAAACAAGTTTATTGTTTTAACATACAAGAGAAATATCATAACAATTTTATACAAGTAATTAAAATAGATATGATTATAACATTCAACAAAACAACCAAAGTATTTACAAAGACATCCACTACAATCAGATCAATTGATTAAACTAAAATACCATGCTATTGAAGTTAAGATTTTTTTAACAGGTTTTGTAAATTATCCCATACAATATAATAAGATGTTTTTCTAGTTGTTCTTGACCTTATTGTGTTTATTTCCATATGGCACACTATATTCATAACATTTTTAAATTCATTGAACGAAGGAGGTGTATCTGAAATCCAATTTCTGGTTATTATTTTCTTAGCCACTGCTAGAATAGACCATAACAAGGGAAGCTTAATCTATTTAACACTTTGAGGTACAGGTGAGTTGAATAATATAAGAGATTTAGAAATAATGAAATTATCTGTAAAAGAGCCTGCAAAAATTCATTAATTGACTTCCAATATTCTTTCAATTTTATACAGTCATAAAACATATGAGCCCAGTCAGCATTAATTTCTACATTACATCTTTTACATAGATTATCTTTATTATTTATTTTATTCATCATCAAAGGTGTATAAAAGATCTATGTAAAAATTTCCATGTAAAAAGTCTCCAGACAATGGAAGACGTAGTTTTGTAGGCAGATTCCAATATATATTGTTTATCTTGTTGATTTGGTGGGTCCCCATTAATGGAAGTGAAATAATTCCAGTAGGTATCTACACTGTAAAAAGTTTCTTGTCTGATAATTTTATGTATGTATGAAAGCTTTCCTTTATCAGAAACTTTATGTTGTAAATTTAATATCAAGTAATCAATCAGTGTTGGAATAGATTCTTTAACTGTTATAGACATTAGATCTGTTTTATCCATGAGATGTTGTCTAAAGGTCTGAACCTCTAACCAGCAAGTTTCTCTTAGATCAAATTCTTGTTTTAAGAAATCTAGATTTTTAACTTTATTATCAGATATCAACTGATACCAGTACTTTAGATCATTATCTATAGCTAAATGGGTTCCTTCAGAAGTAGATGACAAAAGCATACCCCGAGTATAGATTATAGGGAATATAATAAAATTCCATTCCCTATATTTAGGATGCATGAATATAAAGTTACGATAGCTAATAATAATGTTTAATGGGTAACTAACTATATGTTTAGGTGTAATAGGTGAAGTACAAAATTCCTTTAGTAACCATAACATGGAGTTATTTACAATCATATTTTTATGTGTTAAGGAGATTTTCATGAAGTGCATACTAATTAGCTCCCAGTAATCTTTCCATTTTGCAACATATGACTGATCCATTAACAAAGTAATAACTTTTACAATAGAAGAGATAGTATATAAATTAAAGTCTGGAAAAGAAATACCCCCTTGAGACCAGCTATTAGTATGTTTCTTTAATGCAATCCTAGGTCTATTAGGTGCCCATAGGAAATTTAACATTAGTGTATTCAGTTTTTTGATAATTATTTTTGTAGGTGGAAGTATTATTGATTGTATTAAGTATAAAATCTTGGGGAATATTATCATTTTAATAATTGTAAGTCTCTCTTCCATAGTAAAAAACATATTATTCCAGGTATTAAAAAGATTTTGTATATTAAGAAAACAGGTATTATAATTATTATATATAATAGATTTAATATCTTTAGATAATATTATACCTAAATAAGTTATCTGACCTGAATTGGGTACATATTTAGTAAAATCACTAATGAGAATATTTTTTCGTGTATATATAGGTAGTATTTTAGTTTTTTCTTCATTGAATATTAAACCAGAAATACTTTTAAAATTCATCATTTTATCAAATAGAGACTGCATAGAAGAATTAGATCCTGCTGATGTAATTAGAACATCATCTGCAAAAAGTTGAATTTTAGATGTTGTATTTTCATCTATTTCAAAACCCTCTATGTCAGTACTGTTTCTGATCAAATTAGCCCAAGGCTTCATTATTAAAGTGAATAATAGTGGAGAGAGTGGACACCCTTGTTTTGTACCTTTAAAATGGGTATTTTTTGTGAGACATATGTTCCTACCTTAATATAAGCCAATGTTCCTTTGTATAGATGTTCAATTAGATTTACAAATGCATCTGAGAAGTTTGTGCACTTCAGTAAGGTAAACAGGTAGTCCCAACTTACTGAATCAAATGCTGAACTTATATCAAGACTAATAAGTGTTAAATCTTTCTTTTTCCTATTTGCAAAATCAATTAATGTTAGAGTTCTCCTTATATTATCAAAAGTATTTCTATTTACAATGAAGCCTGTCTGATCTATATCTATAATGCCAGGGATGATTGTCTTCAATCTATCAGCAAAAATACTCATAAACATTTTATAATCAACATTAAGTAATGAGATGGGTCGATATGAAGTACATCTAGTTGGATCTTTATTAGGTTTTAAAATTGGCGAAATCCCCAGCTATTTCTTGAAACTCACAGCAGATGCTATTGTTATCCCAGTCTCCACTCTCATAAACAGATCAGTTGTTGAAAACTATGTGCCCAAACTCTGGAAAATATCCAATGTTACACCCATACATAAAGGCGGGACCTCCACTGAACTTAATAACTACAGACCCATTGCTTTACTCCCCCCCCCCCCCGGCCAAAATCCTAGAAAAATGCATCCATACCCAGATTCTGCTAAACTATCTCCTAGACAGCAACATCCTGTCACCTACTCAGCACTGTTTCAGACCTGCCCATAGTACCACTACAGCCCTCTTCTGCTTCAAAGATACAGTAAACCATCTCAAAAATGATGACCTACAAGTGTCAACTCTTTTCTTGGATATGTCCAAAGCATTTGACACAGTCTCACACCAAATCCTGCTAAACAAACTAAACCAATATCATCTATCAAATTCCACTCTTACCTGGTTCCAAAACTACTTAACTGACAGGTACCAAGCTGTGAAATGGGAAAATTCTCTCTCTCCTCAGCTGCCCATAACTATAGAAGTCCCACAGGGTTCTATCTTAGGACCACTACTATTCACAGTCTTCACAAATGACCGCCATACCTCCATACCTCCACACAGCATGCATCTATAATTCAGTATGCAGATGACGCTACATTAATCTGTGCTGCACAAAACATTCCCACCCTCCTGCAAACAACTCAACTAGCATTCTCTGATGTTGAAAACTACCTTACCAAAGTCCAACTTATCCTCAATCCAAAGAAAACTCAGCTTATGATTATAACCAGTTCTAACAAAAATACTAACAGTCAGTTCACTATCTACTCCACAAATGCTACTCCAATTGCTCCAGTGGCATAGGTTAATCTATTGGGAATAACCATAGACTCCCACCTAAAATTTGATAGTCATCTCAACTTAACTGTTAAAAAAGTACATGCCAAACTGGGGTCACTCTACTGTATCAAACCATTTCTTACCAACAACACAAGATCAGCCATTGCTCACTCCCAACTTCTATCCACCCTACTTTATGCATTTCCCATTCTGACTAATCTCAACAAAACTGAACTAAGCAAAATGGAAGCCTGCTATAACAGAATTGCCCGCTATGGTGCAAATTGCTCATATAGAACTCATCACTGTACTGCTTTGAGACAGCTCCACTGGCTTGAACTGTCCAACCTCCTAAACTACAGTCAGCTCTGCCTCTGTCATTCTATCTATTACCTCCCCAATAAGTGTCCTGCCCTCAAGAACCTAGTACAACATCACTCAGCCAAAAGGCCTCTTAGATCATCAAGCAAACTACTACTAGAAGTCACCAACAGCTACAATAGCTTTGGAGATGCACTATATAGTAGTTCAGTGGCTAAAAAATGGAACTCTGTCCCTACTAGCATTCAAAACACATCATCCAAAGCCTCCTTTAAAGACCTCATCAGGCAACATCTCAAGCAAAGTTGGCAGAGCCATGACTGCTCCCCAGGCTAGTGGAAGCGGATAACATATACATACTAAATCTAGAGCACTTGATAATAGTTTTCAATCTTACTCACAAACACTGGCTAATCTACAATGTACGTACTGTACCTGTGTACTATGTATGTATTCTACCTATGTTCCAAATTTCAGCTGTACACTACAAATCTATTAATTACCTTTATTTTTAAAATTAATATTTTTTGTTTGTTCTCTCCACTGTAACTGTTTATGTGCCACATACCACTGTAAAAACATGTCTCTTGTAATTTGTGTGTATACTGATCATGTATAAATAACTAAATGTGTCTGTAATTTTTCTTTGTGGAGCTTTTCTCCCTGGGCCTCTGCAGAAAAAGGGTCTTTTCGGCTCAGTCAGACACCCCCAGTTAACAAATGTAAAATAAAAATAAATAAACTAAAGTGTAGAGGTAACTAATAATGCCAAAAAGCATTAGGTCCTAAAGCTGTAAATAGTCCAGGATGACAGAAACACCCTGTTGAATGCAAATGTTTAAAGTGAAACCATTTAAAGTATTCAGATGCATATTAGCTTCATCCACAATGACAAAAATCAATGCCAGGACCTAGTAGATAATCTTATCACTGGCTAGGAAAATAAATAATTTGTAACCCTATTACCCCTCCAAATATATATATGCCTCAAACTACCAGACATCTGATTTTTGTACAATGTCTGGGAGCAAATCTGTATCTGTGGATGTAGACAATCAGTAAATGGCAAATGACTACTTCTGTCGAGATTCCTTTTGAGTAGATTTTATGTTTTCTAATAAGTGGAATTGATGAATGGGCTTCTTGGTCTTGATATAATATACAATAGCATTGAATGAGTGATATACTTAAAGAAAGTAATAGGTCTGTGACATTATTGTTATAATTTGATTGCAGAGTCTGTGGAATAATACTACATGCTTAGACTCACGCAGAGTCCAGTTTCAAACTAACTTTTATGACTACAATTACGTGTTCATCCCATGAACGTCCTGCAGTGAACTGCCCCTCATCTGAAGTGTGCAAGTCCTCTCTAAACTGGTACAAACACAAGAAATTGACCAAATATGCCACATCCTCCATAAGTTAATCAGCATGAAAGTTTTTTTTATTGGCTTGACTGTTATTTAATAATAATGGATTCTGTCTGACAGCCTCTGATCTGGTTTGATCCTGGTCTGCCTGTTTTAATATATCTGGATAAAAGACAACTGGCTAATTTATGGTAGATATATAGTAGATATGCATGTTGTGTTGCTGAAGTAGAAGTAGACAAGCCAGAATATTGCACATAATTTAATTTAAATGCAGCAGGAAACCTAGCCAAAGATGGGAGCCCTGTAAATAAAACCTTGTTGTCTGTTCTGCTGTGGATGAAGAATTAGTTCAGGTTAAGTCCGATGTTAGGTGCAGGAGCTTGTGTAAAGTCATTTTGGACTGCACTTGTCATCTCTGTCATGCCACTGCATAATAACATTTCACTCCTAGTGCAATCTGTCATGCAAGGCAAATGCAGAGTTTACCAATCATCCTTGCCTGTTATGGTTATCAGTGCTACTAATGATGCTGAACTATGCTTGCTATGATCCTGATGATAGCGATAACTTGTAAATGGGTGTTACTTTCTGCATGCTTTTGCCCAGATTACTTTTCATTTTGTGTTATTAGATCGATTTTTCAATTCTGCATATTTCATGGCACCTATTATATGTAGATCACATGTAAAGGCGACAGGTGTATTGCCACACACATACAGGTTCAGCTCATTCACAGCTATGTCATAGGTACTTATCCATGAGCTTTGCCCCATATCTTCTCACTTGCACCGTGCCTTACTCTATATCCTCATACTGGATCGGCCTCCTTGCACTGCTGAATACGGTTATGTTTGACTGTGAAACTTTGCCTCCCTACCATTTTCTAAAGTAGGAATTAGCAAACTTTGCATCAGGCTTCCTGCAGCACAAGGCTTGCACTGCTACTGAATGCATTTCTCAGCAGCCTGGTGTTAGCATGTCGAACTCGAATTTATCAGGGCCGCATTGTTTAATCTCACTATGGCGAACACAGGATTTAGTGGGTGGGAGTACAGAGAGTAACAATCTGTGAAGTATTCCCATGCACCTTTTATTCAGTGGTAATGGAAACCTTGGAGTTAGAATATAACCGGATGCATGGGAGCATAGCTCACTTTTTGGGATGCAGGCAGGAATGAATTTCCCCACACAATACTATTAATGACATTCAGTTTTTAATACCAACCCCTTCTAATTTTTCAGTGATTAGGTCTTGTGAAATTTAGTTTAACAAAGCAAAGATGGACAAACCATGATTTTGTATGTATTATATGCACTAAACAGCTGATTACCAAACTACACAGATTTAAACCTTCATTACTTTCAAAGGGCACTTAAGGCCATTGCTCCCTGGATAAAAAGTTAAAAAGATAAAACAGGATTCATTTCACATAAAAATGGTGAAGAAACTACTTGTACAACTTGCTGTGAAATGTAATATACATCATAAGTATGACATTTTAATATAACATAACAGTATTACATAACAATATATAATGCAGGTAAGTCTATGCAGAATACCCATGTGTGGCAACTAGTCTATGGAAGCTGCCACTGCTCTTTCCTTTTTCTCTCTCTATGACTCATATGATCTTTTAAATGTCTTTTAAAGTATTTTCTATCCAACACAATGGCTATGGAAAAGTATTTTTAACATCTATATTAACTTGTGCTTTTTGATTTGTTGGTTTTGATACCTTTTTCTCATTTTGTCCTTCCTTTCCAGAGTGGTTTGCTCACATTTTTAGTGCCATAATCATATTCCCTGAATTTCTTTTTTTTTTCCTTCGGTAAAGAGCCCTGCCTCCTTCAGCTTCTCTTCATACTTCATAACCTCTGCTGCTCTTACCAGTATATTTGTCATCTTCTGTACTCTTTCTGACACTGTGACCTCTTGTTTCATTGTGAGATCTCAAGAAATGCACACAATAATTCAGATGCAGGCTTATCAGTACCTACTAGAGGAGTATTGTCATTTTTCTTTGTATAACTTCCATACCCTAACTGCAAACAAGCCTTTGGTTTGGTTTACTACTAACTTGCTTTGACTTTCTGTACTAGTAATTCCAAAATCTACCCCATAGTTTCCCACACTAGCATTCATTTTGCTTTCACTGCTGGCTTCTCACTTTGTGTCTGATTGTTTAGATTTTCTGAAGCTGTTATAGTTTAGACTTTCTGCAGCAATAATCCCAATTTTTTCTACTGACCCTTTTTGCCTAATTCCCTTAATTTCACAAACTACCCCATAAATCTTGTAGGTACCTAAGTAGGTCAGTAAGTATATTGATGTATTATTTTGCACCTGTTGTAGCTACATTGTGAAGGGTCTGAGTTTATATTTGGATTATGTTAAAAGGACTTTGGGTGTTTAATAATTTAGTTGCAATTCTACTGGAGATATACATGTAGTTACATTTTATGACTATCACATCTTCTACATTATAAGTCCTTATATAAGCAAAGCATCTTAAACCAAAACATTCTTCTTATTTGTGATAAATTGTTAGGATGGGAATTGTGAAGATGTGTCCTTAATAGCATTATTGAACTAAAAACACTATTGGGTAATTTAATTTGGGATGTGTGCCACCCCCCCCCCCCCCGATGTTGAATGAAAGCACTAGCATTAAAAGTTTACTGAGGCTATATTCTATAAAATGAGAATTAGCTCCATGTTTGGCCTACATGTGTAGCATGGCTGAGAATTAGTTCCATGTTTGGCTTACATGTGTAGCATCGCTGAGAATTACCTCCATGTTTGGCCTACATGTGTAGCATGGCTGAGAATTAGCTCCATGTTTGGCCTACATGTATAGCATTGCTGAGAATTAGCTCCATGTTTGGCCTACATGTGTAGCATCGCTGAGAATTACCTCCATGTTTGGCCTACATGTGTAGCATGGCTGAGAATTAGCTCCATGTTTGACCTACATGTGTAGCATGGCTGAGAATTAGCTCCATGTTTGGCCTACATGTGTGGCATGACTGAGAATTAGCTCCATGTTTGGCTTACATGTGTAGCATCGCTGAGAATTACCTCCATGTTTGGCCTACATGTGTAGCATGGCTGAGAATTAGCTCCATGTTTGGCCTACATGTGTAGCATGGCTGAGAATTAGCTCCATGTGTGGCCTACATGTGTAGCATCACTGGGGTTTTTCTCCTTTTCATTTTCTTCCTGCTTTTGTTAGTCTACGAGCTGATCCACTTTCATTCAGTTTTCTCATCATGAAGTTTTCTTTTGAGTGGGATATTTATAACTTGCTTTATACAGCAATATTATATTAGGAATGTATACATTTTTAAAATAGACATGTTTTAATCGGGTCTATATTACATAGTCGAAGTTCCGTAACTTCGAACACCTAATGGTTGAAACATTACATTCGAAGTTACAGAACTTCGACTATGTAAAAAAAAAACAACTACACAACAGACAAAACAAAAACTTGTAAGCAGGGGAGGCAAGCCACCTGCACCCCCCACACCCCCCGTTACTTAAATATACCAACTCCGAGATTGCACCACATTGAAGTGAATGGAAACCTCCCGCTTACAGAGATTTCCATTCAAAGGTTCAAACTTTTAAAAATTCAAACGTATGGTCTCAACCATATGTGGTTCAAACTTGTAAACGTTTGACTACGTGATAGGAATCCATTTTAATCACGTATTTATTTTTAATAATTTCATGCTTGTTGTATACGTTTTTGTCATTGGTTCTACACTATTTTGTTCAACTGGATGACTGATGTGATGCTTTGATCATTTGATTACAACTATTTATCTAAAGTATTTTTAATGAATTATGAACTGAAGAAGTTTTGCTTTTTATAGGTGACAAGATTGCTTGAGTATTTGCGTAGTGTGTTTATGTTATTAAAATACGTTGGTCCTACATGATAAGTAGTGTGCTTTTTCATATTTTATTTATAGCCCTCACAGATTAGTAAATGCTGTATTTCCCACCAGTATTATCTATACATAGATTTTTAGTGCAGGACCCCTCGAGTCAGATAGGTTCAGCAAGCCTAAGGCTGATCTTCAGCCATACTGTATCTGCTACATACATCAATATGTGAATTTAAAGTATTTGTAGTATACCACTTTAAAGGAACTGTATATCTTGTGATATTGTCAATCTCGTCATTTTGTTGTAAACAGTGATGGCGTCAGAATCTCTGTTTTGAATACCTGTTCTCTTTGGTCTTCCTGTACACATTAGTTAATGAGTTTTATGATACAAATTTTGTATAGTTTCAGACAACAATGAATGCCACAACATGGTGTCAGGACCAGCCTGGTTCTGACAGATTTTGGCACCTGAAGTTACATTTTTGCTATGCTCTGAAGTAGGCCACTTAATGTGCTCTCTCAACTTCATATTCAGTTAAAGCTGTGAAACAGAACCAAAAAACCTGTATATTTCTAATTTGGTCATTATTTAATAAAACAGCTTTAATTTCATTAATTAGAGTTAACATGTTACTCTCACAATTTATCTTATTCTGTTTTCATAACATTGGACCACAGAGTATTTATACACCATTTTCTAAATTTCTTGGCTTGGCATGACCTCTCTTTAACAACAGCAGTTTTAAACATGCATAGGATTCTATCTGAAAACTAGAAGCTGTAAGTTCAATGGTTTGAGCTGGGGCAATGCTTGCTGACAAAAATGACTGCAGTTAATGTGCAATGTTCCCTCAGGTTACATGGGAGGAAACAAGCAAAGTATTTAACATTTATAAATTTTAGAAGAAGACAGAGAAATGATTTCTGTGCTTAAAAGTGCATTTCACGCATATTATAAGCCAGTGTACAATTTCCAATATATATCAGACATTTATTTTTTACTACTACTGTTCAAAATTAATAGGTGAATGTAGGACTAATCTTATACACAAGGTACATAACTGTGGCTTGGTAACTTAAGTGGCTCTCTAACCAGATACAGAATTGTTCATTGAATCATATCAGAGGTTAATTGAGGCAGATCGGTCTCTGCAGAAAGCCATAGATATATAATGCTCAACCTAAAGGTAAGACGAAAGAGCTAACAATATGCAAAATTAATGCTGTGCAAAAGAAAATAGCAGGGTGAAATTTAAATATGTTAAGAATATTACAAATAATTCTGTGCTGGCCGATTAAGGCACTTATTATGGCACCTACCAGTAATGAATCAGCAGCCAGAGACTACACCAAGTTCAAAAATTGTGGCTTCAAGTAGGGGAAAGCACAGTATAAAGCTTTTACTAGAGTTTAGTGGTTTTGGGGAATTCATGGCCAATTCACAAGAGTTTGTAAAAACTACTATATAAAGTGCTGTGACAAGATGCTATAGAGGTTAATAGACAAAACAAAGCAGACATGATTTATGTTACTATAGAAATACATGCTGTGAATTCTGCAAATATATTAAACAGGGTTAATGCCAATGGAAACTACAGAAGTTGTCATATGTAATTTAATTTGCTAGTCAAAAGTTAATAACCTGATAAAAATGTTGGCTGTTAGAAGCACGTTTGAAACATTTCTTGTAACATTGTGGATGAATACAATATTTTGTATGCATTTATATTGATGTGTCTTTTTTTAACATGATTTTTTATTTATTTCTACATTTGATAACTGGATAAGGGCACTGGTTCAAAGACCCTTTTAGGCATAATCAGGGCCATGTGGCAAAAACAGAGGGTACATACAATTTGTTAACAGTAGTGCAATATATAATAACCGATACAAGTATATACAAAGCAAAAACAGCATTTTACATAAATTAAATACAAGCCATCAGGTTCAAATGTAGCATTGTGTAAGGTAGCACGGTGTGTGTGTGTGTGTGTGTGTGTGTGTGTGTGTGTGTGTGTGTGTGTATATATATATATATATATATAGATATATAGATATATATATATATATATATATATATATATATATATATATATATATATATATAGGTCTACTTTGAATGATACAAATTTCAAAACTTTGAATGTCATATGGCCAGGACCATATGATCAAAGTTTTAAAACTTCGAACATTCAAAAAAAAAAAAAACAAATTAATACACATTTATGCAGGGGGGCAAACCCCCCTGCACACCCTACACCCCCCACTATTAAAATGTACCAACTCTGAGATTGCACTACAGTGAGGAAAGGGAATATTCCCTTCTGCGCTGTGTAGAGATCTATGTTTAAGTGTCTGAAGTTTTAAAACATCGATCATATGGTTTTGGCCATATGAAATTTGAAGTTCTGAAACTCTGATCACTTAAATGGGATATATATATATATATATATATATATATATATATATATATATAAAAGGGAGTATCTGAAAAATAATATTGCATGGTAACAAGTACAGCTTAGTGATATGTGGTTAAGAGAGTACGCTGCAATACAAGAATATGGGCAGTATTAAGAATGAAGTACTAATACATGGGATAAAAATAAGTCATAATATATTGTACATATTATATTATGACAGAGGATCTTGTAAATGTTTACACTTTTGAAATATTAAATGTGAAAGGTTTAAGCAAAGTATTTAAGTCAAGTAGTATGAGAAGGTTTGCCCCAAATAAATAACTAGTGCCAAAAGCATGGACTGAAACTAAATGCCAAAAAATGCATTACTGTATTGTTTGGGAACTCATCTACCCAAGAGAACTACCAGACTGACAATGCACCCTCTAAGAGTTGAGCCAGTTGTTTGGTATTTAGGAACTAATGTAGACAGTGATCTAATGTGTCCATTGTTGTAAGAAAGTCCTTCTATAGAATACAACTTATAAACAAAAGGATTGTGCTGAGATCTAGAGATGTCATTGTCCCCCTTTACTAAGAGCTCATTAGGCCAGTCATTGAATATAATGACTCTTTGGTATGTATCTGTCTAGATACATGCAACAACTGGAAAACCTACAGATATACCTTACTAAAAGGCTGCAAGGCCTAAACAACATGTCCTACATGGACTGACTCAAAGCCCTGTCACTTTACTTGGTTTTCTGCAGACTGTTAAGAGGTGACCTATGTCTGGCATATGATGCATTCTCTGACTCAATACTAATGGATTTACTTCACATCACCAACTGAAATGACATCAAAAATACTTGGTCTAGTGATCTAAACCACTTCTGCATATTGACGGTGATTTGGAGGGGCATATATATTTATTTTATTTTTATTTTATTTTATTTTACATTTGATAACCGGGAAAGTCTGACTGGACACAGGTCCATTTTCAGCAGAGGCCCATGGAGGAAAGCTCCAAGAACATACATTCGCAACATCTTACAGATTTTGAATTAACTTTCCTTACAGGTAAAACTAACATTCCAATTAAATGACAGGATATTGCACACACTCAAAGTAAGTAAGAACATCATTGGGTAGGACATTATATTACACATTCCAAATATGACAAGCTATACATAGCCATACGGTGGTTATTGGACTTATTGGAAACATAGTTGGTAGTAATTTTTAGGAATTAAAGGCATTTCATTGTCTGTGGCCATGATTGGACTGTGGCTAGGGTGAGAGAATAACAATTATTATTGTGGTGTATGGGAGTTAGTTGTAATCTAAGTTTTTTATCCTGGGGTGAGACAGGAGCATAGCTTGTTGTTTATGAAGTGAACTTTAAGGAGTTTCTTAAACTGAGTGGTAGTGTTGTTGGTTATTAGGTGGGTAGTGAGGGAGTTCCAGAGTTTAGAGACTGAGTAGCTGTAGACAGCTTTTCCTGCCTCATTGTTAAATTTGATGACATCTAGGTGATTTTGGGTGCTAGATCTCAGGGTTCTAGTTGTGGTGTGGGGATGTATAAGATGTTGAAGAGCTGGGATTTTGTTTGAGTGGTTTAATATTTTGTGTGCTAGTGAGAGTTGATTTAATTGCAGTAATAGAGGGAGTTCTAACCAGTTAAACTTGTTGAGAGATT
This sequence comes from Protopterus annectens, assembly GCF_019279795.1. NCBI lineage: Eukaryota > Metazoa > Chordata > Ceratodontiformes > Protopteridae > Protopterus > Protopterus annectens. The sequence continues at coordinate 1,081,100,793 of NC_056744.1, read as the reverse complement.
CACAGTGATGTGTTTTGTAAGGTGATTCTTGGCAAATCTAGCTATCTTATTATAGCAGGATTCAAGTTTGCTTAGATCCGTTTTACGAAGGTTTGTGAGCACAGGGGAAGTGCAAAGCAAGGTAGATAGCAGATGTGTACTGGCTATTGGTTTAGATTGCTTTGAGAGATAGTGTTTGTTACGGTAGAGCAGTCCATGTTTTTTGTGAACTTTTTTATGGTTTGGGCAATGTGCAAATCAAATCTGAGGCGGTTGTCTATTTCTACACCTAGTAGTTTTGTGTGGGTAGATGGGGCAATAACAGTTTTGTTGTTGGGGGTGATGGCAAAGTTGTCTGTTAGGGATAAGGATCTATGAGAGCTGAAGAGGAGTCATTTTGTTTTAGTTGGATTAAAAATGAGCTGCTGATTGGTAAACCACATTTCAGCTAGTGAGAAGCATTCTTGTGTTAGAGAGAGGAGGGGATCGAGTGTGGGGGTTGCACAGATTATAGTAGTGTTGTCTGCATATTGGACAATGGAGGCTTAAGGTGTGGCAGATGGGAGTTGATTGGTGAAAAGAGTGAAGAGTAAGGGACCTAAGATGGAGCCTTGGGGGGACCCCTACAGAAACAGGCAGTAGGGAAGATATTTGGTTGTGCCATTCTACTGCCTGTTGCCTACCTGACAGATAGCTCTTGAACCATGTAATAGAGGAGGTACTGAGGTAGAGAATGAATGAAGAAGTCTGAGGTGGTTAACCATGTCGAACGCTTTTGATAAATCTAAGAATGTAGCAGATACTAGAAGTCCATTATTTCTGTGATGATTGATGGTGTTAGTGAATGATGTAAGTGCAGTGGTGGTACTATGGAAGGGTCTAAAGCCAAGTTGTTGGGTAGATAATAATTTGTTTTCTAACAGGTATTCCATCAGTTGTGAATGTGTTACTCTTTCAAGGATTTTTGATAAGGGGGATAGTATAGCTATAGGCTGATAGTTATTGAATTCAAAGGAGTTACCTCCTTTATGCAGTGGTACTATATGTGATGTTTTCCATAAATGGGGTACTACACATTCTGAGATTGATGTATTAATAAGTATAGTAACAGGATAGGCTATGGCTTCTGCAGCTATTTGCAGATAATCAGCAGGTAAGTTATCAGCGGCCAGGGTGGTGGGTTTGAGTTTTTGAAGGAGTTTTTGAATGGTCTTGATTGATACTGAAAGAAAGTTGAATTGGGTGCTATTATCTAGTATATCATTTGGAGTAGATACTTTTAATGAGGTGGGGTGATAAGTATTAGTTTGATTATCAGCTAGGGCTTGGATTGTTTCAGTAAAGTATCTATTAAATTGGGTGGGGATATTGTCTAGGTTGTTTTCTGTTTTGGGTGTGGGGGTGGATGTTTTCTCGGGTTGTAAAACAGAGTTGATTGCTGTCCAAAATTTTTCGGGGTTAGTAGCATGTTTCTTTTAGATATTTTGATAGTAGGAGATTTTGTTTAGTTTAATGAGTTTTTTGGCTTTGTTGCATAGTTCAAGGTAGTTTTGTCTGTCTATTTGGGTTTTACTCTTGTGAAATTGTGTCCAAGTTTTGTTCCTGCTTTTGAGCAATATTCTGGTGTGTTTATTTAGCCTGGGAGCATATTTAGTTTTAATTCTTGTGGTTCTAGGGGGGCATGGTAATTTAATATTTTTAGGAAGGTTGTATTGAAGTGCAAGACAGCTTCATTGAGTGTTAACCTTTTCAAGGGGGTCCAGTTACAGCATTTTAGGTTGCTGTTAAAGTTGCTGGGGTTAAAGTGCTTTTTGTTTCTGATTTCCTGTACTGTTACCTGGGTCATTAGGGGAGTTTTGCTTCTGAGTAGGTAAGTTGGTTGGTGGTCGCTGAGGGTGTCTGGTAGACATCCAGCTAGAGATATATGGGATGGATGGGATACAAGTATCCAGTCCAGTATGGACTGATGTTTAGATCTTTTGTCAGTTCTAGTGGGAGATGTAATAAGTTGGGTTAGTCCATGTAGGTTTATGTGCGAGAGTGGGTTTTGGCTGGAACAGTTGAGGCAGTCTACATTGAAGTCACCTAGTAGGATATTTTCTTGGGGAAGGGAGGCTGAGATCTACTCTAGTAGGTTTCCCATGACAGTGATATTGTTCCCTGGAGGAATACAGCAGCCTATAATATTGATATATTTTTTGGGGTTCAATTTTAGTTTGGCAAGAGTGAGTTCTACATTTTTGAAATTTGGGATAGTGATGTTGAGTTGTTTAAGGATAAGGTGATTTTTATATAGTATGGCTACTCCCCCTCCCCTTTTACCCACTCTGTCTGTGCGAATGATATTATACCCTGATGCTGTAATTTCATTATTGTGAATTTCTGGTTTTAGCCAGGTCTCACTTAGTAAGACAATTTCTGGTGTGTATAAAGCTAATAGAGCATGGAGGTCATGGACTTTGTTAAGGATACTTCTTACATTTATATGAATAAGGAGGACTGAGTTTTTCTGTCTATGGAGTAGGGTATTATTCCCATTGGGGCTTGGGGTGTTGAATTGGAATGGGCCTGGATTGGGGTGTATGTCACCACAACATGTGAATTTCTTTTGTAGTTATAAGTAGAGTCTGTTAAGTTTGCTGATAATTTTAGTGTGTTTTAATGAGGTATGGGACTGACTACTGGGTGGGAGTAATTTGTGTAAGAGGTTGTCAATTTGTGTGGGTTGGTAGAGGTATGAGGTTAAGTGAATGTATGTGTAGGCTGGTGTATAGTTTAGGGATTTAGATTGCTTTGGAAGGGTTAGGTTGTGATGTAGCTGGACATGGTAGTTGGTTGTGGTTGATAATAATAGTAGGGTAGAGATTGAGGTAGTGTAGAGTAGGAGTTGTAGATTTGTGATCTGTGACAATAGAGACATAACTATTTCGTTTAGAGTTTGTGAAGATGTTGAAGAAGTATAGGGTTTGTATTGTGGTTTATAGTAAACTAATTAGCGGGCTAATTGGGTAACTATCTATGATAGGTAGGTGTGGTGGAGGGAGGTGTATGAGGTAATGGGGTATATCTCACAGAGGATAACACTCCTCTGGAAAAGGCTCTGTACCCATGTAGAACAAGGTTCCACCTTATTCATATTCAAGTACAACTTGGATCTATGGATGTGAAACAGAAAATTTACCCCAAGACTGCTCCCTGTACTACTAATGGACAGAGTCATCTACTAAACTTTTATACCATGCATGGGTCAACTCAAATGATCTTTGGTATGATCTTTGTTATTTTTGTTAGTGGTAATATATAATTATTGACCATGGGATGGGTAAGACTGATCTAACACCAAATGGGATAGGTTAATTTTAGTGCCAAAAGTAAAACTGGCCAGGCTTAAAATGGCCCACAAATGCAGCTAGCCTATTAGCTACCTATGAACCTATGAATATATGAGAATTAAATGGAATTACAAAGTTAGTGAGACAGGACAAAATCGGATCTCTAAATATTGACTGCAAATTAATCAATTGTTGTTTCTAACTTTTTTTTATTTCTGGGCACGTATAGCTAAAGTAAAGCAGAGCAAAGACCCAAACTCATGGCCACTTTCATAATAGTTCTATAACTCTCTTAGGAAGTTAAGAAAATATCTCTTGGTTAGAATTTGCCTCTCCTTAACCATTCCTGCATTTGTTCCTGATCAACATGAGGTTCTTCCAGACGTTTTCTATACTTGCAACTATACTTATGCATTTTGCATATTTCTTGCCTCCTCATCTGGTTCTTCTCTTTATATTCTTTCTTTTGTTTTTTGGTACATTCAGTTGCTGCCTGATTTTTATCTACTTCTGGTTTGATTTCTGTTCCTGCTTGAGGCCGATATACTTCTGCTAGATTAAGCAGAGAAGTCATCTTAGATTTATTGTCCTCATGTTTCAAAACTTTCACTACGTTTAAGTCTTGTGAGGTCAGCAGATATGTGTGGAGTCCCATGATCACAGATCTATACACGTAATCAATTTCAAGGAGGCTCATCCCTCCTTCAGAACGAGGAATATATAATCTCGGTATGCAATGATTTTTATAAATCATTTGGTGAGCATGAAGCATCCTTCTTGTTTTCCTGTCTAATCCATCCAACACATTTTGGGGCCAGTCAATCACTCCAAAACCGTAAGTTATGACAGGAACAGCAAACTGGTTTATAGCTGGGAATTTTTCTTTTAGTGAAGCTTTTCTAATATTGTAGAAGTGCTCCTAGATATGTTGAATACCAGTGATTACAGTTAAGTCTTGAGTACAGCTAAGTATGGAACATGATCAACATGTGGCTAAACTACTTAACAGGCTGAGACAGGAAGCCTTAATCATCACCATCAAGCCCTTTCTCCCATTTTCTACATGGGGTCAGATGTTCAATGCCGCTCTCTTACCTTCTTTGATAGTCATACCAGAGTGTCACAGTTCTTCTCTCTCATGATCCACGCATCTGTTTGTGGGATGCCCTTGTTTCCTCTTGTCTTCTTCCTGTCTCCCCAAGTTTTATTCACCAGATACTCTTCTGCTTTTGTACACGTTCCAAACCACTATAATCTGTTTCCTTTCAACTTCCTTATCTGTTTCTTTGTCAGTGTGCTTCCTACCAGCCATCTCAGGCACTTCATCTCCATTACCTCTAGCTTCATCTGCTGCACTGCCTTCACTACCCGGGTTTCCTTCTGTACCATACAGTAGTACTGCTCACACCGCTGTTTTGAACAACTTACTTTTTATCTTCTTTGGCATTCTTTGTCACACACTACCCCTGACACACTGTGCTAGTTGGCTGAAGTCCCTCTGATTCTAACTTTGACCACTCATTCAGACTTCCCTTCTTTTCAAGCACTCCTCCCATGTACTGGAAGCTGCTAACCTGTTCCACTACATTCTCTTCTTTTTAAATTCTCAGATTCTTCTGGTCTCTAGTATTTGCTGCCATTACAAATGTCTTATCTGTACTTAGCTGCATCCTAAGTGCCTTCAGCTTTACATTCCATTGCCCAATCATCTGCTGAAGTTCTTGTGTCTGCATTTAATGCTACATCATCTGCATACAGCATTTTGTTGATCTGTCCTCGTCAACATGTTTGCAAATGTAATCTATCACCAGTAAGAAACAACAATGTGCTCAGAGCTGAACCTTGATACACACCCACTCCCACTAGGAACCCTCTGTGAGCCTAAACACTGCTTGTTTTGTGTCCTTGTATAGAGCGCCACTAATTCTACTGATGTTTCTGTTTTAGAATCATAGCAGGACTGCCAAATCAGCTTTCTTGGGGCCTTGTCATATACTTTCTCCAAGTCTAGGAAAGCCCAGTTGAACTCTTTCCTCATCTCAAGCTTCTTCTGAACTATCTGTCTCAGTGCAAACATTGGGTCGGTTATGAGTCATCCTGAGGAAAATCCCAGGATGCAACAAACTCCCTTACCAGCCTCAGTAAGAAACTGAGATCCCTCATAAAATCCACCAAAGCTACTTACGAAAATAAAATTGCCAAAGATTCCAAAGACAACCACAAGGCATTCTATAACTATGTCAAGAATCTAAATGTCAACGCTCAGATCTGCTCTAAGCTAAAACAGAATGGCATTAAATATAGTGATCCTAAGGATATTGCCAGTATCCTGGCAGATTGATTCAGTGCCAACTTCATCCCCCTCTCACCCCCTAAATGGCCCATCTCAATACCGGAAGATTGTCAAATTCCAGTAATAACAGCCACACAGGTAAAAACCACACTCTCCAAAGCTAAGAATACAGCATCCGTGGGACCAGATGACATCCAAGGCTGTGTACTACATGAACTACAATATGAACTGGCACCTCACTTAAGTGTCATGTTTAATCATGGCATCACCTCAGGTTTCGTGCCCACTGAGTGGCACAGAGCTACAGTTATCCCACTCCACAAGGGGTGATCCACCTTGGATCCCGGAAACTACCATCCCATCAGTCTGACAAGCCTTATCTGCAAGGCCATGGAGTGTATTATCATGAAACTTATAAACAAAGACATTGGAAACCTTCAAACACTGGACCCCACCTAGTTTGGGTTCGTGAAGGGCCAATCTTGTCTCCTGAACCTGATTGACTTCTTCGAATCAGTCTCCAGAGCCATGGACAAGGGTAAGGTGATTCACACAGCCTATCTAGACCTTACCAAGGCCTTTGACACAATCCCCCACTCTGGAATCATAGATAAACTTACTAAGCTGGGCATTAATCCCTACGTCATCCAATGGGTTGCTAACTGGCTTACTGATAGAACCCACACTGTAAAAGAAGCCAACTCCAAATCCAGCTCCAGACAAGTGACAAGCGGAGTACCTCAGGGTTCAGTCCTGGGACCGCTCTTGTTTGGCATCTACTTCTCTGAAGTACAGGCCAATACTAAGGGACTCTGGCTAACAAAGTTCGCAGATGACTGCAAACTGGGAGCCATTATTGACTCCCCAAATGATGTGGATACTCTACAAATGTGCCTTACAGAAACAGATGCTTGGTGCCAGAGCCATGGGTTCAAGCTCAATGTTAGCCTGGACTACTCCATGGAGTTACTCCAGGTCCAGGTTACAGTGGGTAGACCCCCATTCAAGTCATAGGCAGTTATAGATCCCCTTCCATGGCTCACAACGTCCACGAAACCTACTTGACAAAACTAGAGACAATCCAAATTTTACCAAACACACTGGTTATGGTGGATTTCAACTATCTCACCTTCAATTGGGAAACCTACACTAACCCTAATCTGCTAGCGCAAAAGTTCCTTGACTTTGTTAATTCAAATGCCTTGGAACAAATTGTCCATATCCTGACAAGGGGAGCAAACATTCTGGGCCTGGTTCAGATGCAGTGCCACAGTTTTTGGACCCTCATTAGTTAAAACTGACCACAAATCAGTCACCTTCAAGCTGGCACTAGCACCAGAACTCACAAAAGGGGAAATCAGACTAAAATACTTCACCAAGGCAAACTATACCCTCCTAGGTGAAGGTATAAATGTATTCCAAGTCCCTCTCCAAGCTGGAAGTGGTAACTACACCAAAGCTAACACTAAAGCCCTGTACAATCATGTGCATAAATGTATAAACTCAGACGTACCAGAAAGAATCAAAGCCAGAGCCCCAAGTAAAAACAAGCTGCCATTGTGGACATCCAGCATCAACAAACTTTATAATAAATGCAAAAAGCTGCTGTCTAAGAATGCAAAGGCAAGGCCCCAACAATGGAAAAGTACCCTCCTCAGCCTCAACAGACAAATAAGACTAGCAAGTACAGCAAGGATAACCATAAGGCCTTTTACAGATATGTACGTAACCTAAAGGGCAAGACCCAAGCATGTGCAGAACTAGTGGCCAATGATATCACACACAGTGACCCCACAGAGATAGCAAACCTGCTAGTGGATATGTTTGGTGAACATTTCACTCTCTTATCCCCTCCTAACTTACAACACACCTTCTCCCAAAGTTCCCCCCACCCAACACATCTGAACAGCATGCCCTCAAAGCCTTGTCTAAGGCAAACAACACAGCCTCTTTTGAACCAGATGACATCCCAGACTGTCTTCTAAGCAGCCTAAAACATGAACTAGCATCAACACTAAGTAACATTTTAAATCATAGCATAACCACAGGCTTTGTTTCTACAGAATGGAGAACAGCAACAGTTATTCCCCTCCACAAAGGTGGCCTAGCAATAGACCCAGGCAATTACAGACCCATAAGCCTGACCAGTCATCTGTAAGGCCATGGAATGTATCACATAAATAAAGACATAAGTGGCCTCCAAACTCTGGATCCTACCCAATTCGGTTTCATGAAGGTCAGATTCTGCCTTTTAAATCTGGTGGATTTTTTTGAAAATGTGACCAAGGCCACTGACGAGGGCAAATCTGTGCACATGGCATACCTCAACCTGGTAAAGGCTTTCAACACAATCCCACATTCAGGCATTACTGATAAACTTAGCAAAGCAAATGTACGCCCTTTCATTGTAAGATGGGTTGCCAAATGGCTCACAAACTGGACACACTATCAAAGTGGGTGACTCCACATCAGCTAGCAGGCCTGTTACCAGTGGTGTGCCACAGGGGTCAGTGCTGGGCCCTTGACTGTTTGGTATATACTTCTCAGAAGTTCAGGTCAAAACTAAGAGGTTGTGACTGACCAAGTTTGCAGACGACTGCAAACTAGGTGCAATCATTGAATCCCCAAATTATGTCAGTTTACTCCAGGAGGGTTGCACACAGACCAACGACTGGTGTATTAGTCACAGTCTCAAACTAAATGCAGAGGAATGCATCATCATTCTCTCTGGCACAAACAATGTCCCCTCCCACTATCAAATTAACAACAATACCATAAGTACCCATGAAGTGGTAAGGGACCTGGGATCGCATGTTGACTGTGACCTTAACTTCGACCACAATGTGTCTACTGTAATAAGGAAAGCTTTCTACATGGCCTATTTGATTAGCAAAAGCATCACCTCAAGAGCAAAAGAAGTTATAACCCCCTATACTTGGCACTTATCCAGCCCATAATTGAGTATAACCCCCCCCCCCCCATTTGGCATGTACCATACTAAGCACCTACAGCAATTAGAGAGACATCAGAGGTTTCTAACAAAGAAGATCAAGGGGCTCCAGCATGTGCCTTACACAGACCAACTGAAGTCTCTGTCACTATACTCTGTATCATATTTGCTTTTGGGAGAATTATGACTGCCCTACAGAGCAATCCAAGACCCCAACCTAATGAACTTGCTGCATATCCGTAAATCGACTTGGACTAGGACTACCCATTCCAGGGATCTAAATATGGCCTGCGACTGAAATAGAACATGCTGGAGGGACAGATTTATCTCCCAGTGACTGCTGTGACTTTGGAACAGGCTACCAATTCATGTAAAACAGAGCACCTCTATGACACAGTTCAAAAGGAACCAGATGAGTGGCAGGGGCACCGTAAATTCTTACCGGGGATATAGCCCACAAACTGACTAGCATTCCTATGGTATTACATTGGGATGAAATGGCTAGGCTTAAAATGACCTCTGGGTTGATAGCCTAGTAATTCCTTAAGATCATATGATCCTGTGATCCTTTAATAAGAGTTATTTTCCATGTAGAGATAAAATTCTGTGCACCAAATTTCTTTGATTGATGGAAACAGAGTAATAATGTCTTCCCAGATGACAAATTATATATTTACAAGAATTTATGAATTACATATAGTCTTTATGAAGTTGCCAGGATATTGTGGCTTCATAGATGAATGTCAGTGTTGCATGTGCTAAAGTCTTGTATGTTTGTTGATTTGACTGTAGCTGGCAGCTTGTTTCAGATTCAAAGCAGAAAAACTTTTTTTTTTTAGGGTGGAGATCCTAACTCAATTTTGGGGGAGATCGCCAGTTCAGGGAACTGCACAGGTTGCCAGATTATCTCGCTATTGTTCTGCACCTATCCTTGAGAATCATAACTCTCAACCTCTATGACCAAGAAATATGGACAAAGCCCAATGGGGAGACAAAGGCCCAAAAATAGGGGCAGTTTTTTAAATATTCTTCTTACAAAATTAGAAAGTTGATAGAATAACAGATTATGAATTAGCATGAATTTTCTGAAGAGTATGAAGTCTGTACCTCAAATGCCTGCCATTATTTTTTACTTTAATCCTCAGTGATTTGCCAGAAAACTAAAATTTGATGAGGAACAGATTAAAAATACGAGGCAAAAATCTGGACATTCTGCGAAAATCTGTACAGTTGAGAGGTATGTTGAGAATACCATGAATGCAGTGAATGTTCTTATGCAGCCTTCTTTTCATTCTTATGTTGACATCCAGTACCTTCAGACATTCTTAATATTACAGTGTTACCCATTCCTCCTAAACAAGTTAGTGACATTTACTCCTCAGAGAATTCAACAGCTTGATGTCCCTTTTCTCTAAGGCCTATAGAACTTAAATATTTTCTGGAAGTGTCCATATCAATGCCTTGTACAATGGAACAATGACATTTGTTATCCATAATACTTTTAATATGCAATCCAAAATGCTGCTGACCTTTGTAACAGGATGTAAACTTTATGATACCTGATCTCAGGGATGATGGTCACTCCAGACCCTTTCCTTCACTGCTTTTTCTATATCAACCCCTAGTGTATAGTTTACCACTCAACCCCTATCCTCAAAGTATGTCATAACCATGCTTACAGTAGTTTAGCTGCAGTAAATATCTTCATAGGTTCATAGGTGTGTACTAGGCTAATGGCCCTGGAGCCTTTACAAGCCTAGCCCCCCCAAAATTACCCAGGCACTGTGCCAGCCGATGTTAGTTCACAGTGCCCATATAGTAGTTCAATTGGAATGATCCATGGAGTGAACTTTCTGTTACCCAACCAGTCATCAAGATTTCTCTTGAAGAGGGCCAGTGAGGTGCTCTGCTTGACATGAATGGGAAGCTTATTCCATAGTATGGGCAGTCTTTGGGAGATGAAACTGTCCATCCAGCATGTTCTGTTAATTGTGGTAATGAGGTTATGATCTCTGGAGTGTGTGGTGAAGGGGTATTGGGATTTCTTTAGGTGTAGCATTTCAAGTAGGGCTGGGTCAGACACGGCTTTGTAAGTCAAGCAGAGATCATCTCTAAGTAGATGATAAGAGACTGAGACTGAGAACAGCTGAAGTTTCTTGAGTCTGCCCATGTAGGACATGTGTTTAAGGCCTAGGATTCTTTTTGTGAGGTACTTTTGTGGCCCCTCCAGCTGTTGTAGGTGTCTGGTCAGGTTCATGCCAAATGGGGCATTATATTCGATGATTGGTCTAATGAGGGATGAGTAGAGAGGGATGATGACCTCTTTCTTCCTAGATGCGAAACCTTTAGTTATAAGATGTGCCACATTGAAGGACTTTCTGACCACAGTGACAATGTGGTGGTCGAAGGTGTGGTGGCTGTCAACCTGGGTGCCCAGATCTTTTATGGCCCCTTCAGTGTTCAGTGGGCTCCAATCAATGTGGCAATTTGTGGGAACTGCGTTTTTTCCAAAGGGGATGATAACACATTTTTTGGCATTAAGCTTCAGGCCATGGATCCGACACCAGTCATTGGTCTCAGAGAGACCTTTTGTAGGATATCTGCATCACTTGGGAAGTTGATAATGACTCCTAGCTTGCAGTCATCAGTGAACTTGGTCAGCCAGCGTCCTTCTGTGTTGGCCTGGACTTCTGAGAAGTAGATGCCAAACAGGAGAGGGCCCAGGACTGAGCCCTGTGGGATTCCACTCATGACTGATTGACAGTCTGACTTGGAATCTACAACTTTCACTCTGTGGGTCCTGTCTGTGAGCTAATTTGCCACCCACCTAGTGATGTATGGATTGGTGCCTAGTTTGGTGAGTTTATCAATAATACCTGAGTGGGGAATGATATCAAAGGCCTTGGCCAGGTCGAAGTAGACTGTGTGCACTGCCTTACCCTCATCCAGAGTCTTGGTGACTGCCTCGATGAAGTCAATCAGGTTCAGCAGGCAGGATCTCCCCTTGACAAAGCCAAACTGTGTGGGGTCAAGAGTTTGGAGATGACCTATATCTTTGTTAAGCAGGTCCATGATGATGCGCTCCATAGCTTTGCATACCAGGCTTGTCAGGCTAATGGAATGTTAGTTCCCAAGGTCTGTAGTTGCTCCCCCTTTATGGAGCAGGATGACTTTAGCAGTGCGCCATTCATTATGGACATAGTCTGAGGTAAGGCTGTGATTGAACAGGGCACACAGATGTGGTGCCAGTTCATTTTGCAGGTCATGTAGGATGCAACCAGGGATATTATCAGGTCCCATGGACACTGTATTCTTGGCTTTGGACAATGCAGCTTTTACCTGTGCTGCAGAAATAGTCGGTACCAGGCTTTCATCTGGTATTGTGATAGGGCCCTTGAGGGGAGAGAGGGGTAAAGTTGGCACTGAATCTGTCGGCCAGTATGTTGGCTATATCTGTTGGCTCAGTATAGAAGGTGCCATTGTGCAATAACTCAGAGCAAATCTGAGTATTGCCTTTGAGGGTTATGATATAGCTATAGAAGGCTTTGTGGTTGTTTTTGGTGTCAGCTGCAATTCTGCCTTCATAGCTGGCTTTACAGGATTTGATAAGGGATCTCAGCTTTTTGTTGAGACTGATAAGGGTGGTTTTCCAGTCTTGTGACTTCATTTTTTTCTTCAACAGTTTCTTCCTTTTGTTGTAGAGTTTATTGATGGCTGGGGACAACCAGATTGGCTTCCTTTCTTTGGAGAGAGCATCTTAGTTCTATTTGGTATGGCAAGGTCCATGCATTTATGTACATGTTCGTACAGTGCATTGGTGTATGATTCGGCAGTCGTGTAGCTATTTTCCATTGGCATGGGTGCCGAGAAGTTTGCAATCTCTGATTTTAGGAGCCCAAAGTGGCATTAGAGAAGTTTTTCAGGGTGGTCACCTTAGTGGGGGGTGTAGGTGAGATTGAGATTTCCATGATGATCAGTTTGTGGTCAGATTTAACCAGGGAAGAACTGACTATAGGTGTGAAGAAATGGTTTCCCATGTTGGTGATAACCAGGTCAAGTATGTTGCTTCCTCTAGTGGGGGTCAGAATGAGCTGGTCCAGGGAATTGGAATTGATAAATTCTAGAAAGCACTGGGCTTGTACATTGGTACTTGAATAGTTTTGCCAGTTGTTGGAAAGGTAGTTGAAATCACCCAGTATGAGGGTATTGGGTTGGACCTTGACAGATTCCAGGATGCTTAGGAAGTTGGTGTGGGACATGTTTGGGGTTCTGTAGCAGGCTATGACTTGTATCGCCATCTTACTCAGTGTTAGTTGTACCTGAAGTATCTTGGATTCGTTATGCTGGGCTCTGTCTAGAGGTGTACATATCCGTTAAGAATATGGAGACACCACCACCTTTGGAGCTTCCGGTCGTATTCTGGAGCCAGAAGATATGGAATGAGTTGTAGCCTGAGAGCACAGGAGTGCTTTCTGTCTCTTTAAACCAGGTCTCCGTTACAGCACAGATGCCAACATTCTCCATTTTGAGGAGGGCTTTGAGTGAGTGCATCTTAAGATTTAGACTTCTAGCACTGAGCAGCATAACCCTCAGATTGCATTTGTTTGTAGCTGTTACAGTGGAATTTTGGTCTTTGGAATGCTGCCTAAAAAGGCACTATAGGAATGGCAAGAGCCTTAGCCAGTGCCCGGATTCCCAGATGCAGGCCATCTCTGGTAAAACATGGAGGTCTGTTGATCACGTCGTCCCAGGCAGACAGATACTGGATCACTTTAGAATGACACCAGAAACTTAGCCAATTATTGAAGTCAATCATTTTCTGCTCGTACTGTGGCATCATTCTGGTTGACAGTAGAATACTGCTCAGGGCTAGGGTCATACCTGCCTGGGCTACATAATCTGAGAGTTCCATGTAGTCCAGGGAGGTACGTCTCAGTTCATTCACACCCACATGGACAATGACTGAGTCATATTTGTACTTGTTGTGGAGTGACCTGAGTGCATGTGTTATGTGGCAGATCCTGGCACCTGATAGACAACTGATTGTCACCTTCTCCTTGCTCAACCTAGTGAGTGAGACATCAGTGTGCCTCACAATTGAGTCTCCTATGATTAGTACATTGGGCAAAGTGTTTTGCCTTGAGGGCTTGGGTTGAGGGGCACACTTTGGTGGTGAGCTATGTGTTCTGAGGTTGGTGTTATGCTGTGGTGGTCAAGTGCATTTTTGTCTTGGGAGTCTGTTGTTTGGGTAAATTTTTATTGAGAGCCTCTGAGAAAGTGGGTGGGTGGTTTGTGTTTCTATGTGTGGGTTGTGATGGCTGGTGTTTTGGAGGGGCGTGTGTTCCATGTAGTGAGTAACAGATGTTGTCCTTCTCCACTTGGCCAGCTAGTCTGGTCTTGTTTGGAGTGTGCACTGCTTCCATTTTGGTGATATAAGTGCATCTCTCACAGGTATGAGTGCTGGGAGGTAAGAGGAGAGGGTTGTCTGTGTACATTAGACAGTTGACACACTGTCTCAGAATGCCCAAGTGCACTAGGTTAGCAGGAGAAAGCACAGAAACTTGCCCTACAATCATACCAGGAGGGGTGGTCATGACTAATAAGTACTAGTGCTGTTACTGTGTAGGAACAGCTAGTGCTGATAGCACCCAAGTGTGCTACAATAAATGCTACAAAAGCCTGTAAAAGTGCTCGCCAATTACGCTAATTGAAGTGCAAGAAGTAAAAGAACAAGATTGTTCTAAGGGGAAAATTGAAGAGCAAACTTTCTGGCACCAGTAATAGCTTACCTCAGCTGAGCACTGCTGCACGGTGCATAAACACGGGCTTTTAATCCAAAAAAACATTGAAAGGGATGTAAAAAATGTCCAAACGGCCAATAAACTATAATTTCTGGACCAGAAACCACTCCTCTTGTGATAGATAGGCTACCTAGTGCTTACCACTCCCACTGATAAGCTAGAAGGCTTCCCTCCAACAAAGAAAGGTCTGGGGGACTCAGAAACTTACAAAACAGTCCTGGATACAGCAAATCTGTATCTGGAGTAGTCTAGTTACAAGAAAGGTGGGAAACACGCTTAGAAGTTTTTTTTTTTTTTTTTTGTAGAAAAGCAGTTAAAACAGTAGCAAAAATATTTTAAATGCAGTACAAGCTAGCACACCTGAGTTTGTAGTAATATTAAGGCAAATACAGTTTAAATAAATGCGGATAAGTTAAAAATGACAAAAAACAAGTGCAGAGAGCAGTAAGTTATGAAAAATCAAAATGGAGGCACCAAGTGCAGAATTAGAGCACTTGTACATTTAAAAGCATACAGAACTGCAAATTAGGGTAATAAGGTAGAAGACAGTTATGTAAGACCAGCTCAAGAAAGTATAAATACATTTTTTTTTTTTTTTTTTTTTTTTTTTTTTTTTTAGTGGAGAGGGAGGGAACAGAGCAGATTAAGATACTATAGGGGATGTCCTTCCCGAGTCCTCTCTCTGTACAGAGGAGATGGGACTGGTAGGACTGTCTGAAATCAAAATATGATCTCACTGTACTCAGCTGAGTGAGCAAATGAGATGGGCCCAGGAGGAGTGTCCAAAAACAGATTTAGAGCAGGGGCAGCAATTCCAAAGCCACCAAGATTAACTCCAAAACAGGAACAGGGGAGACTAACTGCAGAGAGACAGAGAGCACAATATTCAATGAAACAAATATCTGCAAATATCTAATCTTATGTGTTTCAGGCTTACACTGTGTGCCTGCTGTTTAGTAACATTTTGCACCTGTTCTTAAACAGTTGCTTGGAGGTATGATGCAGTACTTGGCAACAATCACTAATTTTCCTATTGTGTGGTAATTCTCTTGCTTAATCAGGGAAGAAAGTAGACTGAAGTTTAAAACAAGCTGTCAGCACTTTGCAAATATTTGGCATGTCAGCAAAGAATGTAGGGTCTATTTGTTGACAATTAACAAAGGAAGCATTTATTAGTGCATATGAAGTTCATTCTTTACTACCAGCATTCTTGTTGCACAGTATAATCATGTAACAAAGCCAAGCTGTAGTTCAGTGACTATTACCTAATTTTGTAAAGCTACATGTACTGCCATTTTAAAAGGGGTTAAATTAGGGAGGGGCTTAGCTGGAAGAAATCTGATGATGCAAAAGATTGCTCAACCTGATAAAAAGTTTAACAGCTCAGTGAACTGCTACTTGTTTTGCTTTCCAAAGTCTACAGCTGTCTTTTCCCAACTTCATCAGTGCTAACAATGAGTGAATAAGATTTTAATTCTGCATATTTATTTAATACATCAACTATGAATTTTAATGACTGGAATTCATAATTCCTCAGCATATCTGCTTTGCTGTTTTAAGAGTGAAATCATAGTATAGCTCAAGTGAAATGACAACAAAAAAGTTCTAACCTCATGTTGACCTTAGGAGAGAAGACAAGACACTAAAAAACATTTACAAAAACATACATGCATACCACTCAACTGTAGAGATTTTTGCAGAATTTCCAGATTTTTGCCTCATATTTTTAGTCTGCTTCTCATAAAATTTAGTTTTTATGGCAAATCACTGGTAAATCATTGAGGGCTGAAGTTAGAAAATAATGACAGACATTTGAGTTTCAGACTTCATACCCTTTAGAAAAATCATGCTAATGCAAAACCTGTTATTCTATCAACTACGTTTATAAGAGCAGTATTTAAAATGTCCCTATTTTTGGACCTTTGTTCCCCCATTATTTATGGCTTTGTCCAGATTTCTTGCTCTGAGGTTGAGAGGTATGCATACATGTGTATGTGTGCGTTTGTGTGTTAGTGTGTATACAGATACATATATAGAATATATGAGTGTCTAGTGGTGTGTGAATATATGGTGTAGTTTTGTGTTGGACATTTAGGGGTTGAGTTTCAGGATGAGTGCTGAAACCATGAGTTACAAATCAAATTCCTGAATCCTAGATTACAAAGGTATAACACAATTCAGATCCCTCTTTTTTCATGATCTCTATTTTTCTCCTTTTTGTTAATTTGAATGAATCTTTGCTACTGTTTAGCTGCATAACATCTGACACCTTGAGCACCCCATTAATTCAAAGTTGAGAAGCCAAAGAAAAATTGTTTCCAAATCACAGTCTTTTGCTGTGAAACTATAGTAATTACTAATGCAATAAGAATCTTTATACATTTAAGCCACCACACACAGTGCTTCAGCCTTGATCACGAACTCAGTACTGGAATATATCAGGATAAAATGAGCATGTGTACCAGTATCATGTCTCCTTGTCTTCTGGTCTCAAGGAAGAAGAGCTCTATCCCTTCTAATCTCTATCACACTAGATTTCCCATGGATTTTATCCAGCAGCTTGAACCCTCTTCTTATATGTCCTTTAGAATTACATGCAGTTCTCAAAGCATAGCATACTAAGGCCATATAGAGTGGAAGTATTACATCTTTGCTTCTAGCATCTGTCCTACTGCAGATGCACCGCAACATTATGTTTGCTACTGTCACTACCATCTCATATTGTTTCCAGAGGTCCAGCCCAGGTGTAATCAACATTCCCAGATCCTTTTCCTATTGTGTTGCTATCAGGTCCATTCTCTCCAGCTGTTATTTCACATCAGGGCTGTTGTGACTTACTTTCAGTACTTTTTTTAATTTAACTTCAGTTGCCATCTTTCTGCCCACTTGTTCAGCTTTTTCAAGTCTTTCACTAGGCTCTATTCCCAATCTGAAAATGCACTCACTCGAAGCACTCCTTAAAATGGAGAACATCGACATTTGTGCTATAACAGAGACCTGGTTCAAGGCAGCAGAAAGCACCCCTGCACTACCAGGCTATAACTCATTCCACACCTTTCGGCCCCAGAACTTGGACCGAAGCTCCAAAGATGGTGGTGTTTCTATATTCATAAAGGATGCGCACACCTACAGACTGGTAGCCCAACATAAAGCATCAGAGATACTTCAGGTGCAGCTAACATTGGGTAAAACAGTGATTCAGGTTGTAGCCTGATACAGGTCTCCAACAATGTCCCAAGACTCACACACCACGTTCCTAAACACACTGTAGAATATTAGGGTCCAACCTAACACTCTCATACTGGGCAACTTCAACTACCCCTCCATTAAATGGGAAAACTACTCATGTACCAATACACTTGCCCAACATTTCCTGGAATTCATTAATTCAAATGCCCTGGACCTGCTGTTTTTTACCCCCACTAGAGGTAGCAACATCTTTGACCTGGTCATTACTAACTTGGGCAACCGTTGCTCTACACCAATAGTTAACTCCTCCCTGGTTAGATCCGATCACAAACTAATCACCCTGGAAATCCACATCCCTCTCACCCCCCCCCCCCCGCAAAGGTAACCACCATGAAAAACTTCTCCAAACCTAACACTGGGCTCCTAAAAACAGAGGTGGCTAACTTCATGGTACCCATGTAAATGGGGAATAGTTGCATGGCTGCCGAATCATACACCAATGCGCTGTACAAACACACAAATGCATGGATCTCGCCATACCCAATAGAACCAAGAAGCTCTCCTCCAAAAAAAAGGAAGCTAATTTGGTGATCTCCTGTCATAAACAAACTCTACAACAGAAGGAGAAAACTGATGCAGAATAAGGTGAAGACCCAACACTGGAAAAACTTCCTTATCAGCCTCAACAAAAAGTTGAGATCCCTCATCAAATCCGCTAAAGCTAGCTATGAAAACAGAATTGCAGAAGATAGTAAAGACAACCCAAAGGCCTTCTATAGTTATGTAAAGAATCACTATAGCAATAGCCAGATTTGCTCTGAGCTACTGCACAATGGTAGATCCTATACCGAGCCAACAGATATTGCCAATATACTGGTCGACAGATTCAGTGCCAACTTTACCCCTCTCTCCTCCCCATATGGACCAATCACAATACTAGTAGATTGCCAGGCACCCAGTATTACTGCTGCACAGATTAAGACAGCACTGTCCAAGGCCAAGAATACAGCTTCCACAGGACCTGATAATATCCCTGACTGTGTTCTACATGAACAACAGAATGAAATGACACCTCACCTGTGTGCCCTGTTCAATCACAGCCTCACCTCAGGCTTTGTCCTTACCAAATGGTGCACTGCTACAGTCATCCCTCTCTACAAAGGAGGAGTGATTACAGACCCTGGGAACTATCGTCCCATTAGCCTGACAAGTCTGATATGCAAAGCTATGGAATGCACCATCATGGACTTAATAAAAAAGGATATAGGAAATCTCCAAACTCTGGATCCCATGCAGTTTGATTTTGTGAAGGGTAGATCATGCCTGCTCAACTTGGTCGACTTCTTTGAGTCAGTCACCGGAGCTGTGGATGAAGGCAAGGTGGTTAATACAGCCTACCTTGATCTGGCCAAGGTGTTTGATACCATTCCCCATTCAGGAATCACAGGAAAAACTCACTAAGCTAGGCATCAACCCCTATATCACTAGGTGGGTTGCAAACTGAGTCACAGAACCCACAGTGTGAAAGTAGCAGACTCCAAGTCAGACTGCCGACCAGTCACAAGTGGAGTCCCACAGGGTTTGATCCTGGGTCCTCTCCTGTTTGGTATCTACTTCTCTGAAGTCCAGGCCAACACAAAGGGTCTCTGGCTGACAAAGTCCGCATATGATTGCAAGTTGGGAGCTATTAGTAACTCCCCAAGTGATGTTGACATCCTACAGAAAGGCCTCACTGAGACCAACGACTGGTGTCAGAACCGTGGCCTTAAGTTCAATGCCAAAAAACATGTTGTCATCCTCTTTGGGAAATACCCTGTTCCCATGAATTACCACATTGATGGTAGTCCACTGAACACAGAAGGTGTTATAAGAGATCTGAGAACACAGGTTGACAGCAGCCTCTCTTTTGACCACCACATTGCCACTGTGGTCAGAAAGTCCTTCTATGTGGTACATCTCATTACTAAGGGTTTTGCATCAAGGAAGAAAGAGGTCATTGTCTCCCTCTACTCTTTCCTCATTAGGCCAGTCATTGAGTACAATGCCCCATTTGGCATGTACCTTACTAGACACCTGCAACAACTGGGGAGGCAACAAAAGTACCTCACAAAGAGGATCCTAGGTCTTAAACATTTGTCCTATATGGGCAGACTCAAAAAACTCCAACTATTCTCTGTCTCATATCGTCTACTTAGAGGTGATCTCTGCTTGACATATAAAGCCATGTCTGATCCAGCTCTGTTAGAAATGCTACATCTAAAGAAATCCCAATCCCTCCGCACCACATGCTACAGAAACCTCAACCTCATTACCACAATCAACAGAACGTGTTGGAGGGACACGTTCATAACCCAAAGACTGCCCATGCTATCGAATAGACTTTCCATACATGCCAAACAGAGCACCTCACTCACCCTCTTCAAGAGAAACCTTGATGAGTGGAAGGGAAATAGAAAATTCACCCCGGAGATCACTCCAGTGGCTCTACTCGACAGAGGCACTGGAAACTAAGTTCGGGTGGCACGTTGCCAGGGTAATCCTATGGGTTAGGCTTGTAAAGGCTCCAGGGCCATTAGCCTAGTACACAGCTATGAACCTATGAACCTATTTAGGCTAGTATTCATACGTAGTGCACTGTACTGTGCAAATTAACATAAGTAGTGTTCATGCACAGGCCTGTTTTAAGGCTAATGTTAAATGGCCTATGCAGGGGGTCTGATAGTTTGCTTCATGCTAGCCTTTAGGCAGCCTGGTTATGTTATCTGACCCCCTAGATGTAGTGCTCCTGGTTTTAGATAGTGCCTTGAGAAATTTGATGGGGCGGGGGGTAGATATGGGTGTTTAATCTGAGAATACTGGAGGGGAGAGAGGGATGAAGTTGGAACTGAATTTGTCTGCTAGTAGATTGGCTATGCCCCTCAGGTCTGAGTATATGGTATCATTTACTATTAGTTCTGTGCAGTGTTGCTCATTATTTCTGAGATTTCTAACAAAGTTAAAGAAGGTTTTGTAGTTCTCTTTCACCTAGGTGAATATTTATATTGCATAGCTGGCTTAGGTTAATTTGATCAGGATTCAGAGTTTCTTGTTTAATTTAGTGTGAGTGTTTTTGGCTTCATGAGAGTTATAGTTAGTTTTGCAGATAATTAGGTTTTTTTTCTTCCTTTTGTTATAGAGATTGGTTGCTTTAGGGTTCCACCACAGTGGTTTATTTTTGAATTTTACATTGTATTTATTTCTTATAGGACAAGGGCATCTGTGCAGCTATTTACATGTGCATAGAACTTGTCAGTAAAGTATTTCACATAAGCAGTAGGATCATCGAGGTGGAAGTGTTTTTTTTTAATGTAGTCATTACTCAATTTTAGTGCATAGTCTATGAATACTGAGGTATTGGGGGACTTCAGTCTTAAGGTGAGTGTAAATGACTTGTGGTCTCGTTTGACAATAAGTGTGGAGCCGTCTCATGTTGGTAAGAACCAAGTCCAAGATTTAATCTCCCCAGTTGGGGTCTGGAGCAACTGGTCCAGACAGTTGTATTTATGAAGTCCGGAAATCTTTGGGCATACTTGTTTGAGGATGTATGTCTTCCAATTGATGCTGGGATAGTTAATGTCTCCTAGGAGAATGGTATTTGGCCTAATACATAAGGACTACATACCGGTTTAGAAAGAAGTATGGACCCTGGGGTACATGGGGGGGGGGTCTTGTAGTTATCTATGAGGAGATAAAGGATTTAGTTTAGAGGGAGTTGGGCATGGACCTGTTCCAAATCGTTATATTGTCTAAAGAGTCTGGTGCCTCCTCTAGTGCCTAGTTAATAATGTGGTGGGCCTGTATGAGTGATGGGCATTGAAGCCCTCCGGTAATGGACTGCTTTCACTGATCCTGAACCAGATTTCTGTGATGATGCATATTTTTGTTAAGCCTCTCAACACTGAGCAGCAGTATGTTAATGCTGTCCTGATTCTGTTTAGTTATGTGGGAAGTTTTATAAGATATAAGAGTGATTTTGCCTAAAAAAAAGGCACAGTGGGGGGTGAACAAGGTTTTAGCCTATAAATGGAAACATGGGGGGGGGGGGGCACAGGCCATCCCTAGCAAAGCATTGTTGCAGTCTTCCATCTCTTCCCAGGCTGATATATATATGGTAGCCCTGTAGAATGACACCAGAATCTAAGCCAATTGTTGACGTTAATTCATCTTTAGATCATATTGTGGCATCATTTGATTGTATTGCGGCATAATTTGATTGTAGTGTGGCATTACTCTTTGTGATGGCAGGATACTGCTCAAGGATACATTCATACCAACCTCTGACACACATTCCTAGAGGCCTGTCATGTCTCTCTTCATATTGCCCAGGTCAATTACACCCATACATACAGTGACTGTGTCATATGTGCATTTGTGCAGCGACTTGAGTGCTTGTGTGCTGTGGATCTAAATACCCCCCGGTACTACTTAATAGGTACAGAGTTGTACTAACTATAGATCATGCCTCACTGCAGTGGCCCTTCCAGCAAAACAGCTGCAACTCCAAATTCTCCAGGTAGGTACTGACCCTCCAGGCATTTATTTCAAGATCTGTCACTGGCCTGACCACATTATGTAATTGAGGATGAACTGTTGCAGGCCTACATATTTTTTAACAGCGCTAGGACCAGTGGTACTGCACTGAGGGTCATGTGACATTACTGCTAAGCCAGCGAAAAAAAATATTGGCTGCTGCTGATCAGGTGGGAAGCACAGAAAAACAGAGAATTGATGTGAATAAACTGACTTTGAACTATATTAGGCCACTAAATAAACTAGAGTCATATTCCTGATTCCTGAATTGAGAAAGAAAGCCAAGTGGAGTCTCCACCAGAGGAGGTAATTAAAATGTGTACCTGTACAAGTTCAAAGTTCATCACTGAAGTCTGGAGTCGTGACAGCTGTTATAATAGAAAGTCTTGTAAAGGGTTGGAAGTGCCTGCTTACATTACATACAGAATATATTGTTAGCACTGTTAGTTCTGAATCACTCAATCAGAAGAAAGTATTGCTGAATTCATTTGAGTTCTGGCTTGTTTGAATAAAGAGATTGAATTCTTGTTAAGTTACTGTTTTGCTCAGGCCCACTATGGGGTGGAATGCCTTGTGTTCAATGAACACTGTGACAAAATGAAATTAAAATGCTGATATATTAGATGTATCTGTTATTCTAAACATTTTGCTAGATGTACTATTCATTTTTCTGGGCGGCCCCAGTGGTGCAGCGGTTAGCATTGCCGCCTCACAGCAAGAGGTTCTCCAGTTTGATTCTCGTCTGGGGTGCCTTCTGTACGGAGTCTGCATGTCCTCCTTGTGATCACGTGGGTTTCCTCTGGGTGCTCCGGTTTCCTCCCACATACCAAAGACATGCAGTAGGTGGATTGGACACTCTAAATTGGCCCTAGATGTGAGTGTGTGCATGTGTGTGTGCCTTCTATGGAAGGTTGGGCTCTGGGCTGGCAACTCAACATGGTAAAACTCCATTGCCAATTGTGAGTGGACAGATGATCCACTGTGGCGACCCCTAACCGGGAAAAAGCTGAAAGAAGAAGAAGAAGAAGAAGAAGTAGTCATGCACAGGGTGTGTACAATTCAAAGACACTAATAATGTGGCAATGCAGTGGTCAAAACAGCTCAGTATGCAGCTCATTCTAATGAGTGCATAACAACATTTAAATGAGGCACTTAGAGAATGAAAATGTAGGAAGCCAAAATGGAGGACAGATTCAGAAACACATAAAATGGGTGCCCTAAGACATGACTTGTGGTGTACAACAACAGTGATGCTAAGAACAGCAGCAGCAGTAGCGTAGCACTGTATGTTGAGTGCTGCTATCAGAGCCAGTGCCTGCAGTGTTGTACATTTGTGACCAAACCACATTACCAGATGAGGTGCAGACAGCACCTGATATACTACCAGCTCTCAGACAAACATGCTGTGGACCACTTCTGATTGGACAGGAATACTGCAAGGGTCCTAGTCAAACTATATCATCCACAAGTGGATAAAAAGGTATGTGTAGCCTTAACTACACTACTTATCTCCTCCCCACTCTTATTTATGACACTGCCTCCAGGTTTCACAATATTGAAAATTGAACAATGCTGTAACAAAGCTGCTAAATTTGTAGCACACCTCCCTTTCAGAACCCACTTCTGTATAACACTGAAAAGCCTAAATTGGTTAGAACTGCTACATCAGTTAACATATACACATCTTCTTACCACCTATAAAATTATCCAGCATCTATATGCCTGTCCAGCACTAAAAAACATTCTAAACAACTATGTTCCCAGTTGGTCATTGCAATCTAGTGACCAAAAACTCCTGTCTGTCAGCAAACCTAAAATCTGCTGGACATTGTCTGTACTTGTACAAGGTTGCTAAGGCCTGGAACTCCTTACCTGCATCCATCAAGACTATACCCTCCCCTCCCATCTTTCAAAACCTCTCTGAAAGACTTCCTAGCCAAAATCTGGCTCTGTTCTTGCTCAAAACCAGGATAAACTATATCCCTAAATGTGAACAAGTACCTTTTTATTCCTTACACCTCCTTACTGTCCCTTTTTCACTTACTTCCTTACTGCTATCAAATTCCCCTCCCTGACTTTCTCTCTAAATATATCATAAGCCTGTTTTTCCCTCACTTCATATTGCAATTTCTATTTGTATTAGACTAACTTGCCTTTAATTTCTCCACAAACTGTCTAAAATTTCTCTGAATATTAAATGATTGTTATATACCTTGTATTGAGCTTAACCAATGTGTTTATATTATGTCTAAGTTGTTATAATTATTTAAATGGCAGACATTTTTGTTTTATTTTTGAAGATTGTAAAATTATTGTTCTTAATATATTTTGTAATAATTGGAAGCTTTCCTCTCTAGTCGTAACTCATCATGACACGTGTTTTAGAGACCGATTATGGACACAAACAACATTCATATACTGCTCTAATTTCTGCCAAACCTAGTCCTAAGGCTGCTTGTCTGTAGTACCTGTTCTCAGGAGATGCATGCAATGGATGAGGAGGGCATGCAGTAACATTTCAGTCTCCTTTTTAGTGAATCTTTCAAGGTATTGTCTCTCTTAGGTGATTAGGCTAGTATCTGAGTATCTATGATGAAAACATGTCATTTATTACATATAGTACATTGTAGGATGCATATAACTATTGCCACTGCTGCCTCCCTTTGCATCTGGTTATCATATGCAGTTGGTGTTATTTACAGCCTCCAGCTATTTACAAACTGAAGTCTTAGCTCAGCATATGTCCCTGGAACCCTATAGCCCTTGTGGCATATCCTTCCCAAAGTTTCCATTATTCTTGGTTTGAACCTACACCCCAACCACAGGTAAGTGTTACTGTGCCATGCCAGTGTCATGGTTTCCAGTTACACAAACACTATAACACCTGCCTCACTGTCACTGACATCCACCACATTGTTTGTTGTTGTTGCTGAGGTACTTTAACAGACAAGACTCAAATCTTAACTCTAGAAAGCTCCACATCTACAGACGCTTTACTGAAATCCAAACTCCATTTTGTGCAGTTGTAAGTGGTGTTGAGCAAAATGACTCCAGCAGTTTATATTATGCTAACAAAAGCCAGTTAGCATGGAAGTTATGGTAATGAAACCAATTAGCACCACTGTCTACAAATAATTACTTGTGCACAATGCATTGTCCATACATATCACTGCTAGCTGTGCATGTCACATTGAATGCCTGTGATCAATATGTTCAAGCATATAGCATATATATTCAAGCAGTGCCACAGTGCTGTGCTATGGTCATGTTATAATCGCACACAACAGCATGACATTGTACAACACATGATTCACAGACATCTATCTGTGCACGAGTCTAATGTTTTGTTCCTCTGGTAGTCCTGAGTGAGTGTCCATGACTACTTCAGGTACTTGGGAATGCAGTTCTCCAGAATCACATGCCAGGCTGGGCAGGAGCTTCCTGCATAGGAACTTTAAGGAGCACTTACAGAGACATTACCACAGCCTATTGTGTAACATGGATGCCTGACATGAACTGGCAGGAATACTAAGTGATGCCACTGGCATCATCCATGGCACTATACGTACAGTATCCAAAGCAGTACCACCTCCACCTGCTTCATTAGTTTCAGGGAGAGGCTCAGGGGAGAGAACCAGAAATGTACTACAAGAATTGTTTTCAGTACCATTGCCTTCTGCTGTCTTAATTGTTATATATATATATATATATATATATATATATATATATATATATATATATACATACATATATATATATATATATATATATATATATATATATATATATATACATACATATATATATATATATATATATACTTCTGAGTGCACATTTTGTTTTCCAATGGCAAAGTACGGTCAGTTGAACATGGTTTGGTGCCATAAAAGGTGGAAGCACATCTTCCAACAATGAACTGTATATGATGACTATGGCAGCCCACTGTACAACTGAAACTGCATTTGAATCATGTGTATGCAATATTTTTTCATTGTGTTTGGCTTTTTTCAGGTTTTATAGGTTCATAGGTTCATAGCTTAGTACTAAGCTAAATACCCTTGTGGGCCACTTTAAGCCTAGCCAATTACCCCATGAGAGTTTCAAAGCCTGCACCTTGTGTCTGTAAGGCAAAACCTTAACCATTATGCCAACCTCCCACCCAATGTGTATGTCCTTGTAGACAGTCTGCACTAATTCTGTCAGTGTTTCTGGGACTTCAGTACATTGTAGGACTGCCCAAATCAGCTTTTTCATACTCTTCCTCCAAGTCTGGTAATGCTCATTTGGACTCCATCTGTAGACCCTTCACCACTATCTGTCTCACTAACAACATTGGATTGACCGTGCTACTTCCAGATCTGAATCAAAACTGTGCATCTCCTATCTTACTTTCTGTTAATATTTCATCCTTTCTTGCACTTTCTTGAAGTGTGACAGGAGTTTGCTACCTCTATACTGCCTGCAGTTGAGAATGTGCAAGGCAAGGGGAAAAAAAAAGCCAATGACATCACAGAACTGGATGTGAGATGATATAACAAAGGACAAGGTTGGAAAATTACAATCTCCTGCATCACCATACATGCTTAGGCTACAGTTATACCCACAATAATCTATGAATAACAGCAAATGTAATCTATGAATAACAGCAAACTGGTTGAGCTCCACATATACATTGCACAAACACAAGAAATCAATCATCTCAGTCTTCCACTGCATAGGCTGATTGTCTGTGACTGCAACTTGTCTGTATCATGCAAACCAAGTGTTTAATAAACTTTGAGACACTAAGTTTTCTCATTGTGGACCACTGTGAGAACTCTACCTAACTAGGCTAATGGGGACTTATGTCCCTAACAACCTGAATGTGTACAACTGTTTATCATATGTGTAGAAATACTTATCAGGAAGTCACAGTTAAAACAGTCATGTTCCTGGACCTTAAACCTCAAGCAAAAATAGATTCTTCTAAAAGTACACAGAGGCATACACTCATGTACAAGCAAATTGTTGACTAAATCCATACCATCAATAAACAAACTGACCAGCCATGATGTATTCAGTTAAAATAAAAAGAACTGAAATAAAGAAATTAAAAAATGCTCCGATCCAAGAATACGTAACCACCCACATGCCAGCATCAAAGTTAGAATAGAAAACTTTTGAAATAAACAAATAAAATGTTACAATGCATTACTGCATCGAAAAAAAAATACAGCAGAAGTACACAAACTACATAATTTGTACCCATTTATTCCTCACCATGCACCCACAGAATAGAAGCTGAAACCACTGACTTATCACAGCGTTACAATCTCTCAAAAGTGAAAAAGGTGCATTTACCCTGTAATACCCAGCATCTATCTGGTGTAATTCTGTTTTCCACAGTCTTCCAGTAGTAGTCTTCCTCTACAAAGAGGACAATTTCAAAATAAACCCTTCAAAACAATTAGCAATGGAGCCAACATCCATGTCACAAGGCATGGCTAAACAGGACTGTTTCTCCCTTTACAAGAGAACAGATGCAAGAAACTCTCCTTCAGCTTCTCACTCTGACAGTGTGTGTTCTGAACTCCTGTCATGGAAAAGGAGGAAGAATGAGGCCATGGTTACCTCAGTGTGTACCAGCCACTGCCTCTGGCACTGGGTGACCAGTGACAGCTAGGTCTGCCTCTCAATAGGGTGTGTGTGGGGGTGAGTGCCTCCCTACTACTGGTGACATATAGGGTGCCACTGTTGCCTTGTCTGTCTCTTTCTGTAGAGGGATGAAGGGTTAAGTTCTGAAAGTGGACCAGGGAAGTCTAAATTGATCTCCTGGCAAGAGTTACAGAATCTAGTGGCAACAAGGTGCTACATCAACTGGATGGCAACCTCAGTAATGAGGAGTTCCTTCTGGTTGACTGTTGGAATCATGCAACAAGCAGGCTACATCCATCGGCCACCAGGGGGCAACCAACCCATCATATCAGCCTGGGTTTGTTGACCTCTGGGTTAGTCTGACATAAACCATGCCAAGACCCCACCCTATTCCCATTCCATTGTTTTCCCTCCCTTATGTGTCAGTCCCCATTCCTTTTTCCTTGTCCAACCTTCTCCATCACCACTTACCTACCTTCTGTGTGCATGTTATTTTTATTTGTATTTTATTTTATTTATTTTGCTTTTATTTACTGGGTTTGTCTTATGGGTTTAGTCAAAAAACATTTTCAATGGTGGGCCAGAGAGTAAAGCTACAACATATTGCAAATATTTTGTAATAGGTATTCGGTAATATATATGAACAGACATTAAGTAAAATACATTACAATTGCACATACATTTGCCAATTAGATAATTCACACAAAATAAACATGGGTGGACAATGGCCTAAAAATAGGGACTTTAAAAATTTGCTGTTATACATTTAGTAAGTTGCTAGAAAAACAGGTTTTACATTAGGATGCATTTTTGTGAAGGATATGAAGTCTGAAACTCAAATGTATTATCATTATTTAGTGATCAATCCTCAATAATTTGCATAAAAGCACACATTTGTGAAGAACAGACCAAAAATAGGATGCAGAAATCTGAACATTCTCCAAAATTCTGGACAACTGAGAGTCATCTGCAATAGCAAATGATTTGGTTATAGTGATTAGTGATTTATTTATTTATTTTTTTTACAATTTATAATTCTTTTGGGAGAGTAGTGTTGTATTAAGATATTAAGGGCTGGCCAATTTTTTTCATTTATAGAGAAGTCTGCATTGTGCATAGATAAGTACTAGGCCAACTGCCCTTGTGTGCTATTTTAAACTAGTCAATTTTTCCTTGTTGAGAATCAAACCTTGTATTTTTTGTCTGTGACGCAAACACATTAACCACTACGCTAACCCCAAACTCTCCCCCAACAGGTAGTTGAGAAAGAGGCAATGGGGTGGTTCTAAACAGTTTAATTCACTGTGTATTAGGTAGTGGTGTGTTCTATTGCTATATTTTAGAGCAAAGTTGGCTATTTTATTATAATATTGGTCAAGTTTGTACAGTTGTGATACATAAAGTTTAATGAAGATTGAGGCAGCATAGAATAGAGAAAGCAGAGGCTATACATCTTTTGGTCATGTCAGAGAGGTACGATTTTACTCTGTATAATGTAACTAGTTTTGGATGAGTTTTTTTTAACCATAGGAGACACATAGTGGTCAAATTTCAGCTGGTCATCCCTGTAACACCTAGTAATTTTGTGTGGTTTACTTGTTCTATCATGGTGTGTTTGGCAGAGGTGATAATGAATAGTGTTTTGGTAGAGGTATATTTTGGAGTAAATAGCAATAATTTTATTTTTTTAGGGTTTAGAAGTAATTGTAAATTATTTAGTCCTGTGTCAGTGGGTAAGATGGATTTTGTGAGTTCTTGGAGTTTAGAGAGAGTTTGGCAGAGCAGAGCAGACTAGGATTGCGTCATCAGTGTCTTGAACTAGGGTAGCATTTTTTTGTAGCAATGTAGAGGTCATTGATGAATATGTTGAAAAAGTGTGGGGCCTGGTATAGATCCATGTGGGACACCAACAGTTGCAGGCAAGAAGGTGGAGAAATACTTTTTCCATTTCACTGCTTGTATTCTGAGACGTAGCTATGGAACCATTTTAGTGAAGAATTGGTGAGCTCTAAGGATGAGAGTTTATGTGTAAGTGTTTCTGGTGGGAGACAGCATCAAACGTTTTTGGTAAGTCAAGGAAGATGGTTCAGACTATGCTTGTGGAATTTCTGTGGGCATTGACAGTATTAATGAAATTCAACAAAGCAATAGTTATGCTGTGATGAGGATGGAGGCTGTGTTTGGTTGCAGATAGAAGCTGGTTATCTGTTTGATAGTTGAGAAGTTGGGCGTGGATTAATTTTTCTAATATTTTTGATATATGGGATAAATAGCAACTAGCCTATAGTTTGAAAAATCTGTATCGATTCCACCCTTGTGCAGTAAAATAAGACACCGACTGGACTTTATTTTCGGATATGGATCAGTCTATCAGACCTGAGACTGGATATGCAATAGCCTCAGCAGTTACAGCAGGTTTTAATTTTTTTGAGGTATTTGTGATGGTATCTGTAAGAACAGGCTGCAAAGAGAAATAGTGAATCAGGATTTTTTGACTGAGTAGGGACATCAAGAACTTTATTAATAATCACCTAACTGGTTAATGACAATATTGTCTGTGTGAAGTGGGTATTGAATTGGCTGGCTATGGTATCATTTTGTTTTTGTGTTTTAGCTTTGGCTGTGTAGCTTGTCCTGTATTTGATAGTTTATTGATTGTGGCCCAGAACAGTTTTGGATTGTTTGTATGTGTTTTGTATGTTTTGATTGGCTGAGTAATAACTTTTCTTATCTTTGGTGGTAAGTTGTTTTGTTAGGTTTCTTATTGATCTATATGCTAGTAAAATAGGAGCTGTTTTATTTTTTTGTCCAGACCTTCCAGGCTTTGTCTTGTTGTTTTAATAGTTGCCACTGGGCAGGGTTGGCTTTGACTCTTTCTGTTCTGGGGGTACAAGTATATTAGAACACCTCAGAAGATTGTATTGAAAACAGATACAACCTAATTTATGGGGAGAGTCTTTAGTGAATCCCATTTAAAGAGATGAAATGTATTAATAAAAGTGTCTTCATGAAAAGTAGTAAGTTTTCTTACCAGGCTGTAATGATGTGTTTTGGAGTTGTTGCTTTGGTACCTCATGGTGTAGATTGGTAAGTGATCACTTAGGCTGCCTGACAGAGTTCCTGGGATGAGATGTTATTTATCTATTCATTGTCCTTCCTGACTTTTATGTGTATACCACCCATATTTGTCTGTGTGTATATGTCTGCATGTTTCCTTCTGCCACCTTTCTTCCCTCGAGCCTATCCTTCCCTCCTTTCCCCCAAAAGGGGCTTTTTTTTCCAAAATAAATCAAATTCCCCTTCGTCCCTCCTTACCTTTCTTAGTTTACAATGACCCTATGTTTACTGTACTATCCTTTTCTATTTTCCTATCTACTCCATTTCTTCCCTATTTATATGATAAACAGGACTGCCACTTGGGTGTGCAAACCCACACTGAACCATCTGGTGGCTTCTGTAATGGCTGTCTTGTACAGGATAGTCATTAGATGCATTAGATGCAGCTATATTGTATTTGTGTGTGTGTGCGGGGGGGGGGGGGGCGTTATGTGTGAATGTGGTTTTATGTGCATTGGCCAACCTCTCTAGCTTGTTTGTGGCAGCCATCATGTTGGTCCTGCACCCTACTGAGTGCTGCTGAGCTGTTTATCTCATTACCACTGCATCTGTATGTCATATGGGGTCCATTGGGCAATGTGCTAATGCTGTTCAGGTCTAATACATGTCTGATTATGACTGGGGCATTTCACACACCGACCTTCTCAAAAAAATTGTCTGTGAAACCTGGCTTCAGACTATTGCTGCGTTAGTCCTTAAGATCTTTGTTGCTGATCTTTAGTGTTCAGTGTTCAGTGTGTATTCAGTTTGCTGTTTCTGCATTTTGTATTGATATATTTTTGTACTTAAAACTGTGCCATGTTCCTATTCAGCTAGCTTTAGGTATAATTATCTGAAGCAATAGAGAATGAGGGTTGTGGTCTCTGGTAAGATGATTAAGTAATGCTAACTCTAGAATTCATGGTAGTGGATTGGATCGCAATGTTTCTTTGCAGTTACCAATATCAATGTGCTGGACTGCAGTCTATGTCATATATTAGTAATGTTGGGATGTGAACTGCTGACATTTGTTTCAGGTTGTCATATGCTGGTAAACAGTGGCACAAATCTAGTATTAAAACTTCAGACCTGCCCATTACACCACCATTTTCTATTAGTTACACAACTGCTACACCCCCCTCCAAAAAAAAAATTGCTGCCTTTGGGATGCCAAGTCTATACAAAAAACACAGAGTTCTGCTCTTGCTGCTCCGACCAGCTCTTGATGTTTGCCAAAAGCATACCCATCGGCATTGCAGACAAAGACTTTGGTTCTGTCCTTACAAGTGGAATAATATTTTCCTTTGTACCTTCCACTTAACTTCTGTGGCCAGCCAGTGCCTCCTCCACCACTATGAGCTATAATTATCAGGGAACTATCACCAGCAGTCTTCCTGCTATTTTGTCTCTGTTAATTTCCTCTTTCTGCACCCCTTCCAAGGTGCTACGTGGCCTTTCTTCCTACTAGTAGTATAATACCCACCACACATTTCAAGGGTGGTCTCTGTAATCATGCTGCTTCAGTGTCCTGCATCAGTAGAGACAGCATTATGTGGCTTTAGTATTGCTAAGTAATGTGTATTAATTAAGCCACAAAATTAAAATCATGGCTAAAAACTAGCTTTCTGGAAGATATGCTCAATACACTTGCAAAATCTGGATAATGTTCTGTAACAGCAGTGCAAAATAAAAATATTAGTAATATCCTATCAAGTACCCTATGTCTCATATCTTAAACCATATTAGATGTATGGTTTCATAATATGGTTCTGATATGCTTGTCATAAACATTTACATACGCACTTTCTTCTTGACAATATTTCTCA